>NC_053179.1:1942572-2211240 GCF_004115215.2 Ornithorhynchus anatinus | reverse complement strand
AAATTTTCTGAAACACTTACTTCAGTACAGTACCCTACACAAATACTCACAAAATAGAATCGCTGTTTTTATCCAATAATTGTCTTGTAAAATTGAGTACTCAAGCACTTCTGAAAGCATTCTGGCAATAACTGCTATCTCAGGGCCAACATATTCACTGTGGACATGCTTTTACACACACACACACAAACACACCCACGCACCCACCCACGTGTGTGCACATGCATGCAAGCGTGCTCCTTCATGAACCCATTTCTTACCTCAACTCCAAAAAAGTCCCTCAAAGCACAACAATTTAACTTTTTAACAATAAGAGTAGTAATAACAATAATGATAATTGTGGTATTTGTAAAGCGCTTACTATGTGCCAAGCACTGTTCTAATCAGTGAGGTACATACAGGATAATCAGCTTGTCCCACGTGGGGCTCACACTCTTAATCCCCATTTTACAGATGAGGTAATTGAGACACAGAGAAGTCAAGTGGCTTGCCCAAGGTCACACAGCTGACAAGTGGCGGAGCTAGGATTAGAACCCACGACCTCTGACTCCCAAACCCGGGCTCTTGCCACTAAGCCAATTCCTTCCTTTCTTGATTAAGCTTTAATGCCGCTGCTTTTTATCCACATCTCCTCTTCTCAAAAACCCTAAGTCCCCAGAAGCCTCCAATTATGAGACCACCTGAATTTCTTCCAAACTTCTGGGTACTTTCTTATCACTCAGTGGACAGTACAAGGAACTAGGAGTCAGGATACCTAGGTTCTAAGTGACCTTGGGGTAATCACTTAACTTCTGGGAGCTTCAGTTTCTGCATCTGTAAAATGGGGATTTAATACTTTTGTTTTTAATGGTATTTGTTAAGTGCTTATTGTGTGCCAGGCCCTGTACTAAGTCCCTCCCACTCTACCCTGTATGGGCAAGAGGCAGTGTTTACCAAAGTTCTTGGCACAAAGAAAGTGCTTTAATAATGACCATATTAAAATTAAAAGTTTAATAAATCAAGAATAATAAGGTTAAGTGGCCTGATTGGTTAAACACAGTGCACGTTTGACATCTTTCCAAGTCCCTGTCAATTTTACAGCAAAAATGAATGATCAAGCCTTTTTTCTTTCTTGCCTTGGGAAATGATGAGTGAGCTGGGGAGTAATTAATTCCAAAACTCATAATGGTAATTGTAATAATTATAACTGAAGTATTTGTTAAGTGCTCACTACAGGCCAAGCAGTGCTCTAAGCGCTGGGATAGATACGAGCTAATCAGGTTGGTCACAGTCCCTGCACCACAAGGAACTCACAGCCTTAATCCCCATTTTACTGGTAAGGGATCTGAGGCACAGAGAAGTTAAGTGACTTGCCCAAGATCACACAGCAGACGTGGCAGAGCTGGGATTAGAACCCAGGTCTTCTGACTCCCCGGCAGGTCCTCTTTCCACTACGCCATACAGCTTCTCTCATTTTTAAAAAACAACAACAAACGACAAGCAACAACAACAACAAAAGTTAAAAACTTACTGCTTGGTTTGGAGAGTTCTCTGTTCTGAGTTCCTTGTGGTTGGAAAACTGAATGTAGATGGGCTGACTTCTAAGAACTGGAGTCACTGTGGCGTAATAACTTAGCATAGTGTTTGCTGCTTCCTCTGTATTCATTTCTATAAAAGCCTAAAGGTAAATAATGTGTGACTGTAATAAATCTATTCCAGCCCATATGTATCACTCTAAATCAGTCAGTCAGTCAGGCAGTCACACTAAGTGCTTACTGTGCAGAGCACTGTACTAAGCGCTTGGGAGAGCACATTACAACAATATAACAGTCACATTCCCTGCTCATGAGCTTATGACAGATGTGGATGTAAGTGCTTTTCGGGCCGCGGTGGAAGATACATAGAGGGAGCAAGTCAAGGTGGCACAGAAGGGAGTGGGAGAAGAGTCAAGACAGAATATCTTCTGTAGATATTAATATTCAAAGTCCAGTAGTCTTTCAAATCAGTCAAAACAGATGAGCCTTTGGAAGGTTCTGAGGATCGGATTATTATCATTACAGGAACACAGCATCAGATTCAGAATGCACAGTATTTACTGCACAGCAGGTAGGTTTTTAATATCATCACAGCTGATTTAAAGCAAAATCCAGCTCATTCTGAGTTTGTGAATATTCTCCCTTTTGCTAGGTTTTTTGTTGCTGTTATTTTTGGGGCGTTCTGTTTTGTGTTGCTTTTGAAGTTGTCTTTTCCAAGTTTTTTGGTACTTGTCAGGATAGTTTTACTTTAATTTTCTACTTTTGCTTTCTTACTAAAATGAAGTGCATGCAATCTTGCTGAAAGCTTTAAAATGAGTAGTAAACCAGTCATTTATCCAGTGAAAACTGCTGTAAAAAGCAGTTATATTCAGTGTGGAGGCCGTAGATTATATAGATGACTTCAGTTGGGTGTTGGTCTAGTTCTGTGTGGCAGACTAACTATTTTGTTGTTTTTAGATACCAAGTTGACAACGAATTGCAGACTTCTACAGGAGACTGAGAATGACTGGGGCTGTTAAATGGAATATTTCACACCTCACTGCCAGCTTTTCTGCCAACAATTAACATCTTTAAAAGTCACATTTCAATTTCTGCTATATTAATGTTTATTAATATACTAAACAAACCTTTTCAAATGTCATATGTAGAAATGTATAATTTTAATGTTTAAAATGGAACTAAGAGTTGCTGAGTAATTGACAATTTGTTCTTGTATGATTGTTCCTGAACTGTCAAGAGCCCCCACCATTCCTTCCTTACTCTTTTTCACCAACATACAATCCTAGAACGCTTCCATAGTCTGCTTCCTCTGTTCTTGCAGTGATGCAGATAAATGGAGCTGTGCAGAAAACCAGGCTCCAGGCCAATTTTTCCAACCACAGTTGACATTTTGATGCTATAATTCAGCTGCTTTCTGTTCAGTAAATCTGGTACACCTCGCTCTCACGGCTTTGACTACCATCTCTACGCAGATGACACGCAGATCTACATCTCCGCCCCTGTCCTCTCCCCCTCCCTTCAGGCTCGCATCTCCTCCTGCCTCCGGGATGTCTCCACCTGGATGTCTGCCCGCCACCTAAAACTCAACATGAGCAAGACTGAGCTCCTCATCTTCCCTCCCAAGCCCGGTCCGCTCCCAGACTTCTCCATCACCGTGGATGGCACGACCATCCTTCCCGTCCCGCAGGCCCGCAATCTCGGTGTCATCCTTGACTCGTCCCTCTCGTTCACCCCACACATCCTATCCGTTACCAAGACCTGCCGGTTTCACCTCTACAATATCGCCAAGATCCGCCCTTTCCTCTCCACCCAAACGGCTACCTTACTATTACGGGCTCTCGTTATATCCCGGCTAGACTACTGTGTCAGCCTTCTCTCTGACCTCCCTTCCTCCTCTCTCGCCCCGCTCCGGTCTATTCTTCACTCCGCTGCCCGGCTCATCTTCCTGCAGAAACGATCTGGGCATGTCACTCCCCTTCTTAAACAACTCCAGTGGTTGCCTATCGACCTCCGCTCCAAACAAAAACTCCTCACTCTAGGCTTCAAGGCTCTCCATCACCTCGCCCCTTCCTACCTCTCCTCCCTTCTCTCTTTCTACCGCCCACCCCGCACGCTCCGCTCCTCTGCCGCCCACCTCCTCGCCGTCCCTCGGTCTCGCCTATCCCGCCGTCGACCCCTGGGTCACGTCCTCCCGCGGTCCTGGAACGCCCTCCCTCCTCACCTCCGCCAAACTGATTCTCTTTCCCTCTTCAAAACCTTACTTAAAAATCACCTCCTCCAAGAGGCCTTCCCAGACTGAGCTCCTCTTCCCCCTCTACTCCCTCTGCCATCCCCCCTTTACCTCTCCGCAGCTAAAGCCTCATTTTCCCCTTTTCCCTCTGCTCCTCCACCTCTCCCTTCCCATCCCCACAGCACTGTACCCGTCCGCTCAACTGAATATATTTTCGTTACCCTATTTATTTTGTTAATGAATTGTACATCGCCTTGATTCTATTTAGTTGCCATTGTTTTTACGAGATGTTCTTCCCCTTGACGCTGTTTAGTGCCATTGTTCTTGTCTGTCCGTCTCCCCCGATTAGACTGTAAGCCCGTCAAACGGCAGGGACTGTCTCTATCTGTTGCCGACTTGTTCATCCCAAGCGCTTAGTACAGTGCTCTGCACATAGTAAGCGCTCAATAAATACTATTGAATGAATGAACACCTCTCTCATGGACTTCACAGGCCTACAACTCCTACTAGCTCCAACAAACCTTTAGCTCTCCCTTGAAGTTCCCTCTCCCTGCTACCAACATAATAATAATGTTGGTATTTGTTAAGTGCTTACTATGTGCAGAGCACTGTTCTAAGCGCTGGGGGAGATAGAGGGTCACCAGATTGTCCCACGTGAGGCTCCTAGTCTTTATCCCCATTTCACAGATGAGGTCATAGAGGCACAGAGAAGTTAAGTGACTTGCCCACAGTCACACAGCTGTCAAGTGGCAGAGCCGGGATTCGAATCCATGACCTCTGATTCCCAAGCCCGGGCTCTTTCCACTGAGCCACAGACCCATCCCTAACTCCTGACAACCACCACAACTACTCTGTTGATAAAATCAAAGTCACCATTTTATTAACTGGTTGTGAGCAGGGAATGGGTCTGTTTACTGTTGTACTGTATTCTTCAAAGCACTTAGCATAATCCTCTGCACACAGTAAGCGCCCAATAAATACGATTCAATGAATGACTACCCAAAGTCTCCCCATCGCTCCTCACCTGCTTGTTGGGCAGGGATCGTCTCTATCTGTTGCCAAACTGTACATCCCAAACGCTTAGTACAGTGCTCTGCACATAGTAAGCGGTCAGTAAATACGAATGAATGAATGAACGAATGAACGAATGAACGAACGAACGAACGAACGGCTTCACAGCCATCACCCAAGAGACCTCCAGGGTGCTCTAAAAAGTTACTCACTCTGTATGCATTTCTGACTCTGTCCCCTCCTCTGCCATTCACTTCTTTTCCACTAGTTCTCTTCTTGATTCTCTGTAGTTTGGCTTTCTGCACTCTCCATATTTTGCTCCTACCTATCCAACCACCCCTTCTGTTTCACTCTGACTATGGACATCTCTCAAGAATTTGATCAGGGCCCTCTACCCTGTCTTTACTCTCACTCTCTCTCCCTCTAGTCCACCTGACGCACAATCTCACATCTTCTCTAGCTTCTACAATTCCTCCACTTTGCCCGTCTGGCCAGCATCTCAAAACTCAACATGTCTACACTAACAGTCAGTCAGTCAACCCATCAGTCAATCAGTCAGTGGAATTGGGAAGCAGCAAGGCTTAGTGGATATAGCATGGGCCTGGGAATCAGAAGGTCATGGGTTCTAATTCCGGCTCCACCACGTCCCTGCTGTGTGATCTCAGTTCACTTCTCTGTGCCTCAGTTAACTCGTCTGTGATCCTCATGTGGGACAGGGACTGTGTCCAACCTGATTTGCTTGTATCCACTCCAGTGTTTAGTACAGTGCCCGGTGCATAGTAAGCACTTAACAAACAGCACAATAACAGTAATAATAATGCTGGTTGTTATTGTTATTAATTTATTGAGTACTTACTGTGTGCAGAGCACTGAACTACTAAGTGCTTGCAAGAGTACAATATGACAGAGTGAGTAGGCATGTTCTCTGCCACAAAAGATTTACAGTTTAGAGTCGGGGAAAGGCATTAATATAAACAATTTATAATACATAATTTATAGATATGTACCCATGCGCCAAGAGGCTTGAGTATGAGCTGGATTCCAAATACCCAAGGGTCATAGATCCAAGTGCACAGACAACACAGAAGGGAGGGGGAGCCAGAGAAAAAAAGGGCTTAATTGGGGAAGGCTCCTTGGCCGAGATGTGACCTTAATAAGGATTTGACGGTGGGGAGAATGGTAGTCTGAAGTATATGGAAGGAGAGGGACTTTCAGGACAGGGGGAGGATGTGGGTGCAGGGCCAGTGGAGAGACAGACGATACTGAGGCACACCCACCCTTTCTCTCTAAACCCACTCTTCCTCCTCCTCCTCCTAACTTCCCTGTATCAGATAAATGAACCGTGCTCCCTGCCCTAGAATCTTGCAATCTTGTTGTCATCCTTGAATTTTTGCCATCTTTTGATTCTTACATCCAGGCCCCTGCCAAATCCTGCCAGTTTTTTCCTGAACAGCATTCCCTGGATTTTCCCCTTTCTCTCCACCCATATTGGCCACCCTCCAGAGCATGCCGGAGTCTTGCCACAATTACCCAATTGAATTAGCATCCTCACTAGTCATTCAACCTCCAGCCTCTCTCCATTTCAAACTGTATAACACAACCCTAACCTTCCTGTGTCTCTTCATATCAACAGAAACACCCCATAATCCGCTTCAAGGCTCTCCACCTTCTCACCCTATCTTATCTGCTTCCCCTCTTTTCCAGCTATTCCAGTTCATTCTCTTTATTCCTTCCAAACTAACTTTCTTGCTGCATCTGTAGTGATTCTCCTCACCTCCCCTCACTCCCACTGTTCTCCTGCCTTTGAACTTCCTCCATCCTTACAGTTGGATCACTGGTCTCTACGGGTCTCAAGCCTTTCTAAACCCCATCTTCTCCAAGAAGGCTGATCCATATTATTCCTTCAATCGATTCCAGTACCTATGAAGATACTTATGCCCTCCTCACCACATATGTATAAATGAGTACTCCATTATCTATTTTGATCACTTTAGTTGTATGGGCAGAAACTGTGTTACTTATAATGTTCTGTACCTCCTACAAACCCTTACCAAATGGGATTACAAATGTTACCATGATAATCCCAGAGGGCCTCAGAACACAATGCTGTCTTAGTCATGATGTCCTGATGCAAGTCTAAGTGTTTCCTCTCTGATCAATCCGACTACACTTTCTCAATACCTGACTTTTGCCTTTCAGCATAAGAAGATTGGTGACCTTGCCGAAAGGTAATCCCAAGGAAATAACTTCTGCTTCCGTGACATCACTGGGAAGTTTTCGAACATGGATTACACGGGAAGGGATCCCTGGGTTTCTGTTGTCACCCTTAAATTTCTTGCTGTCATTTCCATTAGCTGGCAAAAGAAAAATAAGCAATTAAACAGCAAAATTATGAACAAAGAGATTTTAAAGACATACACAACATTTCACTTTAACAGCATGGCCTAGTGGGTAAAGCACACGCCTGAAAGTCAGAAGACCCTTTTTCTACTCCCGGTTCTGCCATGTGTCTGCTGTGTGACCTTGGGCAAGCCTCTTAAATTACCTGGGCCTGTAAATAGGAATTAACATGGACTGTATCCAACCTGATTAGCACAAATCTAATCCAGCACATAGTACAATACCTTGTACACAGTAAGCGCCTAACAAATACCATAAAAACAAAACTCCTCACTATTGACTTTAAAGTTCTCCATCAGCTTGCCCCTTCTTACCTCACCTCCCTTCTCTCCTTCTACATCCCAGCCCTCACCCTCTGCTCTTCTGGTGCTAACCTTCTCACTGTGCCTCCATCTCCCCTATCCCTCCACCGATCCCTGGCCCACATCCTACCTCGGGCCTGGAATACCCTCCCTCCTCAAATCTGCCAAGCAATCACTCTTCCCCTGCTTCAAAGCCCTACTGCAGGCGCAGCTCCTCCAAAAGGCCTTCCCAGACTTAGGTTCCCTTTTCCTCAGCTGTTCCTCCCTTCTGCGTCCCCTTGACTTGCTCTCTTCCTTCTCCCCGTCTGCCCCCGCCACAGTGCTTATGTATGTAAGCACATATCTATAATTCTACTTATTTATTCTGAAGCCTGTTTACTTGTTTTGATGTCTGTCTCCCCCCCACCACCCCAGACTGTAAACCCAATGTGGGCAGGGATTATATCTCTTTATCGCTGTATTGTAGTTTCCAAGCGCTTAGTAGACTACTCTGTACACAGTAAGCGCTCAATAAATACAATTGAATTGAGTGAGTTAGTGAGTGAGTGAGTGAGTGAGTGAGTGAGTGAGTGAGTGAGTGAGTGAATGAATGAATGAAGAAAAAGCATACAAACAAAAGCCCTAAAAAGATATTTTCCTCCTCTCATTCTCGGCTTCCTCGATCTCATTTACTGAAAACTGTCTCGGTAAAGTCAAACTTTGAAGAGACACCAAGTTTCCCCACCTTGTCCTTTTCCTCATCAGAATTTGAAGTCATTTTCACACAAATGTTTATTAGTTTTGATCAAGATTAGAATGGAAGCAAATTTAAGCAAAATGAAGCATCTCCCCGCAGGTTGCTAATGCACAACGCCTCACAAACCCGGCCCAAATAAGGCTGGAAAGAGGGTTACGTATATAAAGCAACTGGGGAAATAAACAGAATAAGCAACCTTTAAAGATATCAGGCAGTTTATTTTGAAATACCTAGGGGTCTATTTTTTTGTGGTATAACTATGTGCCAGGCACTGTACTAAGTGCGGGGGTAAACACAAGATAGTTAGGTTGGACACAGTCCATGTCCCACATGGGGCTCACAGTTTTCACCTCCATTTTTACAAATGAGGAAACTGAAGCACAGGAAACTGAAGTGACTCGGCCAAGGTCACACAGCAGACAAGTGGCAGAGATGGATTAGAACCTAGGCCCTTCTAGTTTAGGGGCTAGGTTTCTGAAATATTTTGGACAATTTTACCTGAAGATGGGTTGTTGCTCATGACAAGAGGCGGTCCGTTAGCAACACAAGTAGCAAAAAGTTCGTCAGATCCCCGCTACAAAAGAAAAGGAAAAAGGCGAGTTCCATTATTTCCTAAATTTCATTCAAATTCTCTTAGAAGAAAAGAACAATTTAGAATCTGGCTGGAGTTGTTGAATACTGAAATTGGCTGCATGTCCTTAATTTGGATGAAAAACTCATTTGCAAAGGGTTAAAAATAATGCATTTAATTGTTTTAATGCTACAGTGCCTTGTTCTTTCCTTACTCATAATTGGCAGGCTGCAAAAAACACCAGTATAGAAAGGGAAGATATAACTCACCTATCAAATTAGGCACCTCCCTAGAATTTTATAAATCCGATCCAAGATGAAAGAAATCCTTAGTAACTAGCAAAAGACATAAAATGTTGGGTTATAAATGTCTAGTCCTTTAAATGATCCTTCGGGACTTCTTCAAAAAGTGTGTTTGACCTTTCCACAATTATCCAGTGGAATTATCCTCTCTCACAGGCCTGTTCCACTGATGAATAGAAACGGTCACATCTACCTTATCAAGGAAAGATCTTTTTTCTTGTTTTGACTGTAAATGGAGGCCTGCAGAACTCATCGAATATAGTGAGAGTAGAAGGAAAATAAATGGTCAAACCAGTTGTTTGGTACCAGTGTTCCCTAACGACTATGATAAACAATAAATCAATCAATGTTGGCTCACTTCAAACTCCCAGAACTATAAGTTTTTCAATATAGAATCTCCTTTTACAAGCCTCAGTCATACTGCTAAAGATTACTTATACCCTCAGTTAATATTTAACCAGTGCTTACTGCACATCTGTCCTCCTGCCACCTCAAACTCAATGCATCCAAGACAGAGTTCCTTATCTTCCCTCCCAAACCTTCCCGTCACTGTGGACTGCACAACCATCCTTCCCACCGCACAGTCCCATAATCCTGGTGTAATCCTTGACTCCACTCTCTCCTTCACCCCAAATATCCAATCCGTCACCAAATCCTGTTGGTCTCAGCTTCACAACATCGCCAAGATCCCCCTTTTCCTCTCCAGCCAAACTGCTACCATGTTAGTACAGTCATTCTTCCTATCCCTACTAGATTACTGCATCAGCTCTCCCAGTCTCCTGTCTCTTCCCACTTCAGTCTATTCTTCACTCTGCTGCCAGATTATCTTTCTACAGAAACGTTCCAGACCCTTATCCCGCTCCTCAAAAATCTCCAGTGGTTGCCTAGAAACCTCTGTATCAAACAAAAACTCCTCACTCTTGATTTCTGAGCTCTCCATCACCTGGCCCCCTCCTACCTCTCTCCTTCTACATCCCTGCCCGCACTCTCCGCTCCTGTGGTGCTATCCTTCTCACTGTGCCTCAATCTCTCCTGTCTCGCTGCCGACCCCTGGCCCAAGTCCTACTACTGACCTGGAACAGCCTCCTTCCTCAAATCCACCAAGCAATCACTCTTCCCTGGTTCAAAGCCCGACTGAAGGCACACCTCCTCCAAGAGGCCTTCCCAGACTAAACTCCCTTTTCTTCAGCTCCCCCTTCCTTCCGCTTCACCTTCACTGGTTCCCTTTGCTCTTCCCCTCTCAAACCCCGCCCCACAGCACTTGTGTATATATGTATATATCTATAATTCTATAATACAAATATATTTATACTGATGCCTGTTTACATGTTTTGATGTCTGTCTCACCTCCTCTAGACTGTAAACCCACTGTCTCTCTGTGCTGTACTTTCCAAGTGCTTAGTACAGTGCTCTGCACACAGTAAGCGCTCAATAAATACAATTGAATGAATAACAGTAATAATAATGACTGTAGCATGTGTTGTAATGATGATGATGGTATTTGTTAAGCACTTACTATGTGCCAAGCACTGTTCTAAACTCTGGGATAGATACAAGGTCATTAGTTTGTCCCACATGGGGCTCACAGTCTTAATTCCCATTTCACAGATGAGGCCACTGAGGCACAGAGAAGTTTAAGTGACTGGCCCAGAGTCACACAGCTGATGAGCGTCGGAGCCGGGATTAGAACCCATGACCGGGCTCTGACTCCCGAGCCCGGGCTCACACTTAATAATAATAATAATAATGATGATGATGTTGGTATTTGTTAAGCACTTACTATGTGCAGAGCACTGTTCTAAGCGCTGGGGTAGACACAGGGTCATCAGGTTGTCCCACATGGGGCTCACAGTCTTAATCCCCATTTTACAGATGAGGTAACTGAGGCACAGAGAAGTGAAGTGACTTGCCCACAGTCACACATCTGACAAGTGGCAGAGCTGGGATTCGAACTCATGACCTCTGACTCCAAAGCCCGGGCTCTTTCCACTGAGCCACGCTGCCACGCTGCTTCACACTTAGTATATGCCAAGTACAGTGCTATGTAATAATAATAATAATAATAATGTTGGTATTTGTTAAGCACTTACTATGTCCCAAGCACTGTTCTAAGCACTGGGGTAGACACAGGGGAATCAGGTTGTCCCATGTGGGGCTCACAGTCTTAATCCCTGTTGTACAGATGAGGTAACTGAGGCACCGAGAAGTAAAGTGACTTGCCCAAAGTCACACAGCTGACAAGTGGCAGAGCCGGGATTCGAACCCATGATTCGTACTGAGGTAGATGTTATAGTTTTATCCTCAATCAATCAATCAATGAGTCTTATTTATTGAACGCCTACTGTGAGCAGGGCACAGTACTAAGCCCTTGGGAGAGTACAACACCAACAATATACAGACACAGTCCCTGCCCACAGCGAGCCTGCAGACAAGAGGGGGAGACAGTCATTAATATAAGTCAAGAGAGGCAGCATAGCCTAGAGAATAGAGCACAGTCCAGGAAGTCAGAAGGACCTGGGTTCTAATACCGGATCCAACACTTGTCTGCTATGCAGCCTAAGGCAAGTCACTTCACTTCTCTGTGTCTCAGTTACCTCAACTGTAAAATGGGAATTAGGACTATGAGCCCTAGGTGGGACAGGGACCCTGTCTAACCTGATTAATTTACTTCGTACAGGGCCTGGCAGAGAGTAAGTACTTAGCAAATACCACAGTAAATAAACAAAGAAACACATTGAGGATATGGACATAAGTGCTGAGGGGCTGGGGGCGGGGGTGGTGAATAAAGAGAGCAAGTCAGGATGATGCAGAAGGGAGTGGAAGAAGAGGAAACGAGGGCTTAGCTGGGGAAGACCTCTTGGAGGAAATGTGACTTCCATATGTCTTTGAAGGTGTGGAGAGTAATTGTCTGTTAGATATGAAAAGGGAAGACATTCCCATGCGCTTACTACAATGCTCTGCACAGACTAAGCGCTCAATAAATATGAATGAATGAATGAATGAATGAATGAATGAATGACATGGGCAAGAGGTTGCCAGTGATACAGACAAGACTGAGGAACAGTGAGACGGTTAGAAGTTAATCGTTTACCATTGGCATTTTGAAGCACTCAATCACCTTGCCCCCTCCTTGGTCACCTCGCTACTCTCCTATTACAAATCAGTCCACACACTTGGCTCATCTATTTCTAACTGTTTAGAAACTGTTTCTGTTCTGTTATTGAACCCTTACTGTGTGCACTTGGGAATCTCTTCCCTTTTCATATCCAACAGACAATTACTCTCCAAACCTTCAAAACCTTATTGAAGGCACAACTCATCCAAGAGGTAGAGGTAGATGGGCAACCACTGGAGGTTCTTGAGGAGAGGGAAAACACGGCCTGAATGATTCTGTAGAAAAATGATCCGGGCAGCAGAGTGAAGTAAGGACTGGAGTGGGTTGAGACAGGAAGCAGGGAGGTCAGTAAGGAGGCCGATACAGTCATCAGGGAGGGACAGGTTAAGTGCCTGGATTAACATGGTAGCATTTTGGATGGAGAGGAAAGGACGAATTTTAGTGAAGTTGGGAAGGTTGGACCGAAAGGATTTAGTGATAGATTGAATAGGTTGGTTGAAAGAGGGAGAGGAGTCAAGAATAACATTAATGCCACATAGGGCTCAGTCTAATAATACCTGCAAGCTTGGCTCCCCCCTAGACTGTATGCTCTTTGAGGGCCGGGAACGTGTCTGTCATATTGTTGTCTTGTACCTTCCCAAGTGCTTAGTATAATGCCCTACACACAGCAAGCACTCAAGAAATATGATTGACTGATGGATTGATTATCCTTGACTCATCTCACTACTTTAACCAACGTATTCAGTCAACCAATCTTGTTGACTCTATCACCACATTTCCAGAGTCTGCTCCTTCCTCCACATTCATACTGCCTCCAGGCTAATTCAAGCACTTATCACATCCCAAATCTTCTCTGGGCATCAGCCTCGCTGAGTCCCCTGCCCACTCTCCTCACTCGAACCCCGGTTTCACTTTGCTGCTCAGATCCGTTTTCTGAAAAACCATTTAATTCATGTCTCCCCATTCCTCAAAACAGAAACTCCTTCAGAGCAGCTTGCTCTCTCTTCCTTCCTTACCTCACTAACCTCCAACTGCAACCCAGCCCACACACTCAGCTCCTCTCTCACCTACCAACCCACCATACCTTAATGTCTTTTACCTCACCAACCCCTTGCCCACATCCTCCCTTGAGCCAGGAACTCCCTCCCCTTTCATATCCCACCACCTCTCTCCCCATCTTTCAAGTAGGGGGGATGGGAAGGCCAAGAGCAAGGCTCAAGGCTCAGTGAGTAAACTAAAAGTTTAGAGAAATTATTATTATTATTATATTTTACTAATTATAATAATAGTAACAGTGGCTCTGTACTACAGGTCAAGCACTATACTAAGAGCTGGGGTAGATGCAAGATTATCAGAGAAAACACAGTTAAATCAATCAGACAATCAGTCAATGGTATTTACTTAGTGCTTTCAGTGTGCAGACTACTGTATTAAGCATTTGGGAGAGTACAATTTAGCAGAATTGGTAGAAATGTTCCCTGCCTACAGCAAGCTTACAGTCTTGGTAGAAATGTTCCCTGCCTACAGCAAGCTTACAGTCTACGCAGAGAGACAGTCATGAATATGAATAAACAAATAAAGTATGGAAGCAGGGTGGCCCAGTGGATACAGTACAGGTTTAGGAGTCAGAGGTCAAGGGTTCTAATCCTGGCTCTGCCACCTGTGTGACTCTGGACAACTCACTTAACTTCTTGGTGCCTCAGTTACCTCATCTGTAAAATGGGGATGAAGACTGTGAGCCCTATGTGGGACAACCTGATTACCCTGTATCTACCCCAGCACTTAGAACAGTATTTGACACATAGTAAGCTCTTAACAAATACAAACATCATTATTGTTATTGCTATTATATGTCCATAAGTGCTTTGGGGCTGGTGGAGAGGTGAATAAAGGGTGCAAATCCAAGTGTGCAAGGGTGATGCAGAAGGGAGGGAGAGAAGAAGAAATGAGAGAGCCTAGTCGGGGAAGGACTCTTGGAGGAGATGTCAATCACACAAATCAATCAGTCATCAATCATTTGTATTTACTGAGTGCTTACAGTGTTCAGAGCACTGTACTAGGCACTTGGAAGGGTACAATATGACATGTTCCCTTCCCACAATGAGCTTACAACCCAGAGGGGTGATTATTAATATATATATATATATAATATTGATATTAACATTAATATAAATACAAATATAAATAAATTACAGATATGTACATAGGTGCTGTGGGGCTGAGGGAAGGGTGAATAATGAGTGCAAATACAAGTGCAAGGATGACGCCAGAGGGAGAGGGAGAGAATGAGGACTCAGTCAGGGAAGCCTCTTAGTGGAAATGTGGCTTCAAGAAAGCACTGAGGGTGGGGAGAGTGATCATCATCTGTCAGATATGAAGAGGGAGGGCATTCCAGGCTAGAAGTAGGTCGTGGGTGACAAGATAGATGAGACTCAGGTACAGTGAATACACTGATATTAGAGGAGTGAAGTGTGTGGGCTGGGTTTGTAGTAGGAAAGCAGCAAAGAAAAGTAGGAAGTGGCAAGATAAGTGAATGGTTTAAAGCCAGTAGTAAGAAGTTTCTGTTAGATGCAGAAGTGGATGGACAACCACCGGAGCTTCTTAAGGAATGGGGAAATTTGGACTGGACGTGTTTGCAGGAAAATGAGTGTAGTCTGGATTACAGTGGGGAGAGTCAGGATGGACACCGTATGCGGGAATCAAAATGGGAGAGGGTAAAAGCTTGGATTCATGTGGTAAAAATCTGGATTGAGAGGAACAGGCAGATTTTAGCCATGTTGTGAAAATTGAACCTCCAGAATTTAGTAAATAAGTGGGTTAAATGAGAGATGAGTCGAGGATAACGCCAAGGTTACGGACTTGTGAGACAGGAAGAATGGTGGGGCTGTCGTCAGTGATGGGAATGTCAGGGGAGGACACGGTTTGGGTGGGATGATAAGGAGTTCTGTTTTGGACAAGTTAAGTTTGAGGAGTCAGTGGGATATCCAACTAAGGATAACCTGAAGGCAGGAGGAACTGTGAGACTGTAGAGCAGAAGAGCAATCAGGGCTAGAGAAGCAGAATTGGGAATTATCTGCATACAAGATGTAATTGAAGACACAGGAGAAGAGTGAGTTCTCCAAAAGAGTGGGTGCAAATGGAGAATAGGATTAGATGGGAAACAGTGTGGCTCAGTGGCAAGAGACAGGCTTGGGAGTCAGATAGTGGGTTCTAATCCTGGCTCCACCACTTGTCAATTGTGTGACTTTGGGCAAGTCACTTCATTTCTCTGTGCCTCAATTGCCTCATCTGTAAAAAGGAGATTAAAACTGTGAGTCCCACAGGGGACAACCTGATTTCCTTGTCTCTATCCCAGTGCTTAGAATGGTGCTTGGCACACAGTAAGCACTTAACAAATACCATCATTATTATTATTATTATTTAGACTACACTAGACTAGACTAGGCAAGACTAGACAAGACTAGACTAGACTAGACTAGACAAGACTAGACAAGACTAGACTAGACTAGAATAGACTAGAATAGACTAGAATAGAAGAGGTGCCTTCAATAAAGCTTTGAAGGTGGGGAGAGTGATTATCCGATATGAAGAGGGAGGGGTCCTGGGCAAAGGCAGGACATGGGTCGAGGTTCAGTGAGTAGTTTAGCATTGTTGTTGTTGTTGTTGTCGTCTTATGCTGTTGAGTCGTGTCTGACCCATAACGATGCCATGGACCACATGTCTCCTGGAACGCACCACCTACAACTGCAGTCATTCTGGTAGTGGATCCATAGAGTTTTCTTGGTAGAAATACAGCAGTGAATAACAATGTTGGTATTTGTTAAGCGCTTACTATGTGCAGAGCACTGTTCTAAGCGCTGGGGTGGACACAGGGGAGTCAGGTTGTCCCACGTGGGGCTCACAGTCTTAATCCCCATTTTACAGCTGAGGGAACTGAGGCGCAGAGAAGTTAAGTGACTTGCCCACAGTCACACAGCTGACAAGTGGCAGAGCTGGGATTCGAACTCATGAGCCCTGACTCCAAAGCCCGTACTCTTTCCACAGAGCCATGCTGCCACCCCTTGTGGGGCATGGACAGTGGTTTACCATTGCCTCCTTCTACAGCTTAGCATTAGTCTAGTGAAATGTGCTGGCGAGGTGAGGTGGTGGGGTGTAGGGGGGGAGAGGTAACTGAGTGCTTTGAAGCCAATGGTAAAGAGTTTCTGCTTGATGAGGAGGTGAATGGGCAACCAGTGGAGGCTTTTGAGAGTGGGGAAACATTGACTAAACAGAAAACTGATCTAGCCAGCAGAGTGAAGTAAGCACTGGAATGGGAAGAGATAGGAGGCAACGAGATCAGCAAGGAGGCTGATGCAGTAAGGCGGGAGAGGATGAGTGCTTGGATTAACATGGCTCTGTATAATGAGGAGGTAAAATGAATATTTCATGCTCATTTTGCAGAGGAAGGATTAGAAGCACAGAGAAGTCAGTAAATTGCTAACTTGCTCAAGGTCACTCAGCAGAGAAGTAGCAGAACCAGAATTAGAACTCGGGTGCTCTCAAGCCCACGCTTCTTCCACTAGGCTGGGTTGTAGTCAGAGCTGATTGAGTGCTCTGGAGCTGACAGTGAGGGATTTTTCTTCAGATGCAAGATGGATGGGCATGGAGAGTTTTGAGGAGTTTTGAGATGCTCAAAAAGATTTTTTTTAAAAAAATGATCTGGGCAGCAGAGTCAGGTATGTCAACACAGCTACCATTTTAGGTCAACATTTGCCTATTTACTCTCAAGGATCCCCCTGGCTGGGAGCGAATGGGTGTGTTCCTTTTCCCCTACCTGGAAGGACCTACCATCACATCAGTCTTAGAATTAATCACTGGAAAAAACAGATTAAAATGCAAATGCTCAGGACAAACTTGCATCACCAAGGTGGCACCAAGGGAATTCACCATGTTCCCAGCACCTCTCCCTCTCATCACCCCATTTTCTATCTTTTCCCACCACACCCCAAAATCTCTCATGCATGAAGTCACCCCCACCAGCTCACACCCAGCCAGACCCTCCTCACCTCTTCCCACCATTCCCTCTCCCCACCCTCTGACTCTCACTCCGAGTGGATTGTGCACGGGTCTGGGAGTCAGAAGGACCTAGATTCTAATCCCAGCTCCACCACTTGTCTGCTGTGTGACTTTGAGCAAGTCCTTTCACTTCTCTGTGCCTCAGTTACCTCACCTGTAAAACGGGGATTAAGAATGTGAGCCCCTTGTGGGGCATGGACAGTTTCCAACCCGATTTGCTCTTTTCCACCCCAGTGTCCAGTACAATACCAGGCACATAGTAAGAGCCCAGTCAATACCACAATTGGTATTAATTGTTGTCGCTGTCGTGAGTATTCACTCATTCATTCAACCAAACACATTTACTGAGTGCTTACTGTGTGCAGAGCACTTTGCTAAGCACTTGGAAAGTACAATTTGGCAACAACAGAGACAAGCCCTACCTAGCAATGGGCTCACAGTCTAGAAGGGGAGGATAGTAATAGTAGTAGTAGTAGTAGTAGTAGTAGTAGTAGTAGTAGTAATAATAGTATTCTGATTCCGGCTCTGCCACTTCTCTGCTGTGTGACCTTGAGCCAGTTGGTTAACTTCTCTGAGCTTCAGTTACCTCATCAGTAAATGGGGATTAAGACTATGAGCTCTAGGCTAGGTGGGACAGGGGACTGCCTCAATCCTGACAACCTTGTATCTACCCCAGGCCTTAGTATGGTGCCTGGCACATAGTAAGCACCTTTAAACAAGAAGGATCTCACTTTCTTCTACTCCTCAAGACTTGTTGGGAAAGGAGGAGGGTTTGGTTTCCTTCTTGCTCTCCAATGCCTCTGTCAAACAACTCTTCTGACCACACACCCCTCTTTCCCTTAGAAGCCCACATCATCTGCCTCTACCACCACTCCAATTACTTGTCACTATTCGTCAGTCGGTCAGTTAGTCAGTAGTATTTACTGGAACCCACTGTGAACAGAGGCCTGTTTTAAGCCCTTGGGAGAGTACGATACAATCAAAATCAGACACATTCCCTGTCTACAATGAGCTTACGGCCTACAGGGAGAGATAGACATTAATATAATCAAATAAATTACAGATACATACCTAAGTGTTGTGGGACTGTGAGGGGGGAATGAATAAAGGGAGCAAATCAGGGTGACACTGAAGTGATTGGAAAAAGAGGAAAGAAGGGCTTAGTCAGGGAAGGCCTCTTGGAGGAGATGTGTCTTTGATGGTGGGGAAAAGTAATTGTCTGTGGAATACAAGGTGAGAGGCCAGAGGCAAGACTTAGGCGAGAGAATGGCAACAAGATAGATGAGGATGAGGCACTGTGAAAAGATTAGCATAAGAGTTTAAAATAATAATAATAATGTGTTAAACATTTGCTATGGGCCAAGAACTGTACTAAGCACTGGGGTGAATACTGAGAAGCAGCATGGCTTAGCTGAAAGAGCATGGGCTTGGAAGTCACAGGTCATGGGTTCTAATCCTGGCTCCACCACTTAGCAGCTGTGAGACTTGGGGCAAGTCACTTATCTTCTCTGCCCCTAAGTGACCTCATCTGCAAAATGGGGATTAAGACTGTGAGCCTCACGTGGGACAACCTGAATACCCTGTATCTACCCCAGCGCTTAGAACAGTGCTCAGCACATAGTAAGTGCTTAACAAATATCATCATTATTATTACCATTATTATTATAACAAACAAATTGCGTTGGACACAGTCGCTGTCCCACATGGGGCTCCCTGCCTCCCTCTCCATTTTACAGATGAAGTAACTGAGGTCAGAGAAAGTGAAGTGACTTGCCCAAGGTCACACAGCAGACAACTGGTGGAGCCAGGATTAGAACCCCTGACCTTCTGACTTTCAGGCCTGTGCTCTATCCACCTTGCCATGCTACTTCTCAAGCTACTTAGAAGCAAATGCTGAGGAGTTTCTGTTTGATGTGGAGGAAGATGGGCAACCCCTGGAAGTTCATGAGGAGTGGGGAACAAGGCCTGAACGCTTTTGTAAATAAGCAATCCGGGCAGGAGAATGAAGTTTGGACTGTAGTGGGGAGAGACAGGAGGTGGCCAGGTCAGAAAGGAGACTGCTACAGTAATCAAGGCAGGTTAGGATGAGAGACTGGATTAACGTGGAAGCAATTTGGGTGGAAAGGAAAGGACAGCTTTTAGCCATGTTGTTTTATACCACCCCTCAGAACCACCACCTACTTTCCAGACCATTAGGAGCCCTTGTTTCTACTTTCCTCTCTCTTTCTGTCCCTTCACTAATCCTCGGGAACCTCAACATCCATAGGAATGATACTGATGACCCTTCCGCTGACTGCTTTCTCTCCCTCAACTCCACTGACTTTCTGCTCCACCCCACCTCACTCACTCACCAACTTGGACGCACGCTAAATCTCATCGTCTCTGTTCACCTTCACAAAATTGCTAAAATCCGCCCTTTCCTCTCCATCCAATCTACTACCACATTAATACAATCACTCATCCTATCCCACCCAGATTACTGCATCAGCCTCCTTGTTGACCTCACAACCTCAGGCCCCTCCCAACTCCAGTCCATACTTCACACCGTTGCCCGGATCATCTTCCTACAGAAACGTTCAGGGCATGTCAACCCCGCTCCTCAAAAATCTTCAGTGGTTGCCTATCCACCTCCCTATCAAACAAAAACTCTTCACCATTGACTTTAAAGCACTCCATCACCTTGCCCCCTCCTACCTCACCTCGCTTCTCTCCTTCTACATCCCAGCCCGCACACTCCGCTCCTCTGTCTCTGCTAACCTCCTCACTGGGCCTTGTTCTCCCCCGTCCCGCCATCGACGCCATCCAGGCCCACATCCTACCTCTGGCCTGGAACGCCCTCCCTCCTCACATCTGCCAAACTAGCTCACTTCCCCCCTTCGAAGGCCTACTGAAAGCTCAGCTCCTCCAGGAGGCCTTCCCAGACTGAGCCCCCGCTTATCCTCTGCCCCTCCTCCCCTCCCCATCGACCCTACTCCCTCCCTCTGCTCTACCCACCTCCCCGCCCCACAGCTCTTGTGTAATTATGCACATATTTATTATTCTATATATTTTATTAATGATGTGTATGTATCTATAATTCTATTTATTTATTTCGATGCTATTGATGCCTGTCTATTTGTTTTGTTTTGTTGTGCGTCTCTCCCCTTCTAGACTGGCGCCCGTTGTTGGGTAGGAATTGTCTCTATCTGTTGCCAAACTGTACACTCCCAGGGCTTAGCATAGTGCTCTGCACACAGTAAGTGCTCAATAAATACGACTGAATGAATGAATAAATTCCCATCAACCTCCACATCAAACAGAAACTCCTTAACACTGGCTTTAAAGCAGTCAATCAGTTTGCCCCTTCTTCCCTTACCTCACTGATCTCCTACTACCACCCAGCCCTCATTCTTCACTCAAGGTTAGCTTACTTGCTGTGCCCTGATTCATTCATTCAATTGTTTTTATTGAGCGCTTATGTGTACAGAGTGCTGTACTGAGCGCTTGGAAAGTACAATTCAGCCATAAAGAGAAACAATCCCTGCCCGCACTAGGTTTAGTCTAGGGGAGGGGTGGCAAACATCAAAACAAGTAAACAGACATCAATACAAATAAATAGATTTCTAGATTCAATCTTATTTACTGAGCGCTTACTATGTGCAGAGCACTGTACTAAGAGCTTGGAATGTACAATTTGGCAACAGACAGAGACAATCCCCGACCAATAACCGGCACACAGTCTAAACTGCGGGGGACAGACAGCAAAACAAAACAAAACAGAACAAAAAAAACCAAAACAAGTAGTCTGGCATACATATCATCAAGATAAATAGAATCATAGATTATATATACATCATTAACAAAATAAATAGAGTAATAAATTACACATACAAATATGCACGGTGCTGTGGGGAGGGGAAGGGGGAAGAGCAGAGGGCGGGAGAAGGGGGAATGGGGAGAGGAGGAGGAGGGGGAGCAGAGGGAAAGGGGGTGCTCAGTCTGGGAAGGCCTCCTGGAGTAGTTGAGCTCTCAGTAGGGTTTTGAAGAGGGAAAGAGAGTTAGTTTGGCGCATGTGATTGGCGCATGGGAAGCAGCGTGGCTCAGTGGAAAGAGCCTGGGCTTCGGAGTCAGAGGTCATGAGTTCGACTCCTGGCTCTGCCACTTGTCAGCTGGGTGACTGTGGGCAAGTCACTTAACTTCTCTGTGCCTCAGTTACCTCATCTGTAAAATAGGGATTAACTGTGAGCCTCACATGGGACGACCCGATTACCCTGTATCTCCCCCAGGGCTTAGAACCATGCTCTGCACATAGTAAGCGGTTAACAAATACCAACATTATTATTATTATTATGTGACCGGGGAGGGCATTCCAGGTCAGCGGCCGGACATGAGCCAGAGGTTGGCAGTAAGACAGGTCAGATGGACGTAAATTAGCACCAGAGGAGTGGAGTGTGCGGGCTGGGATGTGGAAGGAAAGAAGGGAGGTGAGGTAGGAGGGGGCAACCTGATGGGAGTGCTTTAAAGCCAATGGTGAGGAGTTTTTGTTTGATACAGAGGTTGACAGGCAACCACTGGAGATTTTTGAGGAGGGGGGTGACATGCCCTGAACGTTTCTGCAGAAGATAATCCAGGCAGTGGAGTGAAGTGGAGTGCAACTCCCCATCACCTTGCCCCTTCTTACCTAACCTCCCTTCTCTCTTTCTATATCCCAGCCTGCACACTCCACTCCTCTGGTGCTAACCTGTTTCCTGGGCTTCATTTTCGCCTGTTCCACTGCTGATCCCTGGCCCACGTCCTCCCTCTGGCCTAGAATGCCTTCCGTCCTCAAATCTGCCAAACTAGCATACTTCCCACCCTCAAAGCCTTACTGAAGGCTCACCTCCTCCAGGAGGCCTTCCCAGGCTACTCCTCCCACCCCCTTTGCCCTCACCTGCTCTCTTTGCTCTACATCCCTCCCAGCTCCTCAGCACTTGGGCATATATGTACCTAATTATAATTCTATTTATTTTTATTAATGATGATGTTACTGTTGCCTGTTTACTTCTTTTGATATCTGTCTCCCCTCTTCTAGACTGTGAGCTCACTGTGGTCAGAGGTTGTCTCTATTTGTTGCTGAATTGCACTTCCCAAGCACCTGGCACAGTACTCTGCACACAGTAAGCGCTCAATAAATACGACTGACTGACTGAATGAATAAAGTATGGACGGATGTGGGGAGAGACAGGAGGTTGGGAAGCCAGGAAGGAGGCCGATAAAGTAATCCAGTTGGGATAGGATGAGTGATTGTACTAACTAGGTAGTGGTTTGGATGGAGAGGAAAGGGCAGATCTTGGCCATGTTGTGTGAAGGTGTGACCGGCAGGATTTGGTGAGGGATTGGCTATGTGGGGAGAATGAGAGCAGAGTCAAGGATGACACCATGGTTGGGGGCTTGTGAGATGGAAAGGATGGCTGTGCCATCCCCAGTGATGGGAAAGTCAGGGAGGGGACAGGGTTTGGGAGGGAAGAAAAGGAGCATGTTGAGTTTGAGGTAGCAGGAGGACATCCAAGAGGAGGTGTCCTGAAGGCAGGAGGAGATGTGAGCCTGGAGGGAGGGAGAGAACCAACAAGGGAGAAGATATACATTTGGGTGCCATCTGCAGAGAGATGATAGTTGAAGCTGTGGGAGTGAATGAGTTCTCCAAGGGAAGCAGCATGTCTTAGTGGAAAGAGCACGGGCTTGGGTTAGAGGTCATGGATTCAAATCCCAGCTCTGCCACTTGTCAGATGGGTGACTCTGGGCAAGCCACTTAACTTCTCTGTGCCTCAGTTACCTCATCAGGAGAATGGGGACTAAGACTGTGAGCCCCACGTGGGACATTCTGATAACTCTTGTACATATCCCAGCGCTTAGAACAGTGCTTGGCACATAGTAAGTGCTTAACACATACCATCATTATCATTATAGATGGCGAATAAAAAGGGACCAAAAACTGACCCTTGAGGGACCCCTACAGTTAGGGGAGAGAAGGGGGAGGAGGAGCCCGCGAAGGAGTCCAAGAATGAACGGCCAGAAAGATAAGAGGAGAAACAGGCGAGGACGGAGTCTGTGAAGCCAAGGTGGGATAACGCGCTGCGGAGAAGGGGCTGGTCCACAGTGTCAGAGGCAGCTGAGATTGAGGAGGATTAGAATGGAGTTGGAGCCGCTGGATTTGGCAAGGAGGAGGTCATTGACCTTTGAGAGAGTGGTTTCAGTGGAGTGAAGGAGGCAGAAGCCAGTTTGGAGGGGGTCCAGGAGCAAGTTGGAGGAAAGGAATTCGAGGCAGTGAGTATAGATGACTTGCTCTCATCTATTTTCCCTTTCCCCCTAGCCTGGAAATCCCTCTCCCTCCACATATGCTAGACCTCCACTCTCCCCAACTTCAAAGTATTAAGTATACATCTCCTCCAAAAAGCCTTCCCCTTTTAAGTTCTCTTTTCCCTGGCTCCCTTTTCCTTTTGTGCTATCTATGCTTGGGTATCTGTGCCTTTGAGGAAATTGATATTCACCCCACCGTCAACTGCACAGCACTTATGTACATATCTTTATGGTATATATTAAAAATTATTTATTCATATTATATCTGTCTCCCCCTCCAGACTGCAAACTCGCTGTGGGCAGGGAACGTGTCTGCCAACTCCACTGTGCTATACTCTCCTAAGTGCTTTGTAGAGGGCTCTGCACCTAGAAAGGGCTCAATAAGTATTGTTGATTGATTGTTGTCCAAAACAGAACTCATCTTTCCTCTTAAACCTAACTGGACAGCACCACCACTGTGCTGAAACCTGATACTTAATGCCTCTGATGAAGAAAAGTTCCTGATGATGACCTGAGAACATCTCGGCTCTGTTCTAAGTACTGAAAAGATTGTGTAACTGTGTTGGAATTGGGTGCACCCTTCTTGTTTGCATAGAAGTGTGAATGTGTAGCATGGTATATTTTAAGTGTTGAAAAGACTGCGAGAACGTACTCAGGGTAGGTACACCCCCCATTTGTCTAAGAATGTCTGTGTGTAGAGTGGGTTATGTGTAACTGCTTCAGGAGAAGCAGCGTGGCTCAGTGGAAAGAGCACGGGCTTTGGAGTCAGGGCTCATGAGTTCGAATCCCCGCTCTGCCACTTGTCGGCTGTGTGACTGTGGGCAAGTCACTTAACTTCTCCGTGCCTCAGTTCCCTCATCTGTAAAATGGGGATTAAGACTGTGAGCCCCACGTGGGGCAACCTGATTCCCCTATGTCTACCCCAGCGCTTAGAACAGTGCTCGGCACATAGTAAGCGCTTAACAAATACCAACATTATTAACTGAACTGCTGGAATCTACTCAGTTAGTTGCAAGGAATCTGCAGATGAGGCATGGTGGGTAGGAGGGGTACGGAGGTAGAAAAGCTAACCACCTTTACTTCATTCATTCATTCTTATTTATGGAGCACTTACTGTGTGCAAAGCACTGTACTAAGCGCTTGGAAAGTACAATTCAGCAACAAAGAGAGACAATCCCTGCCCAAAACGGGCTCATGGTCTAATCCCAACTCTGCCACTTCTCTGGTGTGTGACCCTGGCCAAGTCGTTTCACTTCCCCTGTGCCTCAGTTACCTCATTTACAAAATGGGGATCAAGACAGTGAGCCCCATGTAGGACAGGGGACTCTGTTCATTCTGATTAATCTGGATCTACCCCAGTGCTTTAGAACAGTGCCTGACATATAGTAAGCACGTCAATGTCATCACTGTCACTGTTGCTTTGCTGTGCAACTGTCTGAGCATCTGGGCCCACGGGTCCAGAGTCAAATAAGAAGTGTCTCACCCTCGTCGCAGGGAGGCCAAGGGAAGGAGCAAAGCTCTCCCAGTGGAGGGAGCTAGATTTTTATAATAAGTATGGTATTTATTAAGCACTTACTATGTGCCAAGCAGTATTCTCAGTGCTGAGGTAGATACAGGTTATTATGGATTGTGCCACGTAGGGCTCACAGTTTCAATCCCCATCTGACAGATTGAGGCAACTGAGACCCAAAGAAGTTAAGTGGCTTGCCCAAGGTCACAGAGCAGACAGGTCCTCTGACTCCCAAGCCTGTGATCTTTCCACTAGACCACACTGCTTCCCCAAATAACACTCGTTTCAAAATAACATCTTAGAAGAAACTTCAGGATTTCACTGGAAATAATTTTTTTTTAAACGCCCCCACCCCCAAATTCCAGGTAGTCCAAACTCCCTCCACACCAGATGCAAAGACACACCAATCTTTTTGCTCCCAAAGTGGTACTGAGTTAAAAAAAACCACAGACAAATAAGCAAAAACCTCAATTCCACATAGCCCAAACTCCATCCACACCAGATGCAAAGACCTACCAATTTTAGTTCAGGGCCTTGTTGGGACCCAAAAGAATCCTAGGGGACTGACGCTATCAGTTTAGAAGATTGAAGGTAATTTGTGATAGAAGGCCTCTCCTTCCAAAGCAAAGGGTCTCCTTGCTCAGTCAAAAGCCAACTCCCTCATCAAATGGTTGCTTCCCACAGTCACATAGTAAAGTGACTGGGTGAGAACCCTAACCATTCTCACTGTGCCTCAATCTCTCCTGTCTCGCTGCCATCCCCTGGCCCAAGTCCTACCACCGACCTGGAATGCCCTTCTTCCTCAAATCCACCAAACAATCACTCTTCCTTGCTTCAAAGCCCTACTGAAGGCACACCTCTTCCAAGAGGCCTTCCCAAGCTAAGCCCCCTTTTCTTCGGCTCCCCCTCCCCGCTGCTTCACCTTCACTAGTTCCTTTTGCCCTTCCCCTCCCAACCCCTGCCCCATAGCACTTGTGTATATATGTATCTATCTACAATTCTATTTATTTATACTGATACCTGTTTACATGTTTTGATGTCTGTCTTGCCTCCTCTAGATTGTAAACCCATTGCCTCTCTGTGCTGTACTTTTCAAGTGCTTAGTACAGTGCTCTGCACACAGTAAGTGCTCAATAAATACAATTGAATGAATAACAGTAATAATAATGATTGTGGCATTTGTTGATAAATACTACTACTACTAATGATGATGGTCTTTGTTAAGCACTTACTATGTGCCAAACACTGTTCGAAGCTCTGGGGTAGATGCAAGGTCATCAGTCTGTCCCACATGGGGCTCACAGTCTTAATCCCCATTTCACAGATGAGATCACTGAGGCACAAAGAAGTTAAGTGACTGGCCTAAAGTCACCCAGCTGACAAGCGGCGGAGCCGGTTTTAGAACCCACAGCCAGGGTCTGACTGCCAAGCCGGGGCTCACACTTAGTATATGCCAAGTACTGTGCTACGTACTGAGGTAGACAATAGATTTTAGTTTTCACCTCAATCAATCAATCAATGAGTCTTATTTATTGAGCGCTTACTGTGAGCAGGGCTCAATACTAAGCCCTTGGGAGAGTACACCACCACCAGTATACAGACAGAGTCTCTTGCCCCCAACGAGCCTTCAGACAAGAGGGGGAGACAGTCATTAATATAAATAAAGAGAAGCAGCATCGTCTAGTGGATAGAGCACAGTCCACGAAGTCAAAAGGATTTTGCGATTTGCAGTTGCTCTCCTAGGCTGGAAATTAGGGTAGGGGTGGTGATTTAATCACTATTTCTGAAATTCTAATTCATTAGATTTTGTTAAATTGGTAGAAGAGGTCTAGAAGTCTAGTCAATTTAGACACTCTAGACTATGAGCCCCACATGTCCAACTCAGTTTGCCACCTCTATATTCGGCCAAAGTAAACATGATGGGTTGAACAAGAAAACTTGCCTTGAAACGATCACTTACGAACTAACTGTGTGATGAAAATAAAAAGTTGTAAGGAAATGTATTTTATTTTTGTATAATTTTGGATAAACTGGAATATTGAAATTTGGTAAAGAAATATTGTGTGGGGTAAAGATTGGAAGGGAACACTTGGAATGATAATTGAATCTGGAGTTCTCCCTCACACAGCTATTAAAAATGAACTAAAAAAGAGCTAGGCTGAGAAACCTTCAGGCATGAATCTTAACGAGTCTGATATGGGGGCACCTGCGCACATGGGAGAGATTTAATTGCTGCAACATTACAAATTAAGTACATTAAAATGCTTCTTGCTTGTTTATCTTTGCTTGTGACAGTAATCTTTTGGTCTGAATGATCTTTAATATATTATTTCCATTATTTATTCAACTCATTCATTCAATCGTATTTATTGAGCGCTTACTGTGTGCAGAACACTTACTAAGCGCTTGGGAGAGTACAGTATAACAATAAATACAGAATGCTTGCTAATGGAGCTAGAAGCAGATGAATGTTTGTCACTCTGGATCATACACATAGGTAAAAGAAAAAGCCTGGATATTTACTTTGTTTTGGCAATTGTGTTGTTTCCTTTCAAGGGGCTGGGGGAAGTTTAAGCTTCTCATCCCAAGGACTTGGAAAGCAACAGAAGGATAATAATTGGAAATAACTGTTAAACTGTTAAAAATAATTTTTAAGAATGATTAAGAATAATTGCATGGCGTAGTGGATAGAGCACGGGCCTGGGGGTCAGATGGTCATGCGTTCTAATCCTGGTTGGGCCACTTGTCTGCTGCATGACCTTGGGCAAGTCACTTCACTTTTCTGAGACTCAGTTACCTCACCTGTAAAATGAGTACTGAGACTGTGAGCCCCACATGTCCAACTCAGTTTGCTTGTATTCACCCCAGGGCCTAGTACAGAGCCTGGAACATAGTAAGCATTTGCCAAATATCATTATTATTATTAGGCTCCTGGACTCATAAGCCTGCAAACTTGGCATTACCTTTCACTTATTATTGTATTATTAATATTATCATTATTATTATTATAGTACTTGTTAAGTATTTAACTATGTGCCGGGCACTGTACTAAGTGCCGGGGTGGATACAGATTGGGTTGCACCCAGTCCCTGTCCCATATGGAGCTCACAGTCTCAATCCCCATTTTACAGATGAGGTGACTGAGGCTAAGAGAAGTGAAGTGACTTGCCCAAAGTCACACAGAAGACAAGTGGCGGAGCCAGGATTAGAACCCATGACCTTCTGACTCCCAGCCCGAGCTCTATCCACTCCGCTATACTGCTTCTCATCTCATCCAACCCACATATTCAGTCTGACAGCCATTCAGAATACTTCTGTAGCGACTGAGGGAACCTGTCCTCTTCCCTTGCCAGTCCACACTAGACTGGGCTGCCTAGGTCACGTGTGCAGTATACTGTGCTGCTCCAATTTTCAAAAACCTGCAGTAGTTGCCCATTCATCTCCACTTCAAGGAGAAACCCCTCTTGGTGATTTATTTTTAGGCACTCACCAATGTCACCTCCGCTTCCCTCTCTCAACTCAACTTCTGTGCCTCACCTCTGCCGCTGACAACCTCTTGCATACATCGCTACTTGTGTCTGAAATACTCTCCTCCTGAAATCACATCTTCTATTTCCCTTCCCGTCACATTTTCACTTCATCCTACCACTAACCCATCTCCCTCAACTCAGCACTTACCCCTGTACCTTCCTCCCCAGCCCCCACATCACCACCTGCATTTTATTACCTGTAAAATCTTTGACTCTTTGATGGAAAATATCATGTCTTCTATGGTACTCTCCAAGCTCTGGGTTCTGGACAAAGTAAGCATTCCTTCATTCATTTATTCAGTAGTATTTATTGAGCACTTACTGTGTGCAGAGCAACTGTACTAACCACTTGGAAGAGTACAATATAACAATTAACAGACCCTCCCCTGCCCAAATTGAGGTTACAAGTCTAGAGGGGGAGAAAGACATTAATATGAATAAGTAAATTACACAGGGAGCTAATCAGGGTGGCACAGAAGGAAGTGGGAGAAGAGGTATGGAGGACTTAGTCAGGGAAGGCCTCCTGTAGGAGATGTGCCTGCATTAAAGCTTTGAAGCTGGGGGGCGAGCAGCACATGAGCGAGAGGTCAGTGAGGAGACAGCAAATACTGAGGTACCGTGAGAAGGTTGGTATTAGAGGAGTGAAGCGAGTGTGCTGAGTTGTAGAAGGAGAGTAGCAAGGTGAGGTATGAGGGGGCAAGGTGGGTGAGTGCTTTAAAGTCACTGGTGAGGAGTTTTTGTTTGATGCAGAGGTAAATGGGAAACCACGGGAGTTTCTTGAGGAGTGGGGAAAAATGTCCTGAACTTCTTTGTAGAAAAATGATCCAGGCAGCAGAGTGAAGTATGGTCCATAATGGTTAGAGACAGGAGGCTGGGAGGTCAGCAAGGAGATTGATACAGTAATCAAGGCTGGATAAGATAAGCGACTGGATTAATGGAGCGGAAAGGGAGGATTTGAGCGATCCTGTGAAAGTGGGACTGACAGGATTTTGTGATGGATTGAATTAGAGAGGAGTCAAGGATGACAGACTGCTGAGACATGCCACCAAGAAGAGGACCTCGCTTTAGGACGAGTCTACCTGCATGAGCTATTCCTAAACATGGGTCACTTTGTGACTTTAAAAATAAAATGACCACAAACATGTAGAACTGACTTTGGATTCCACAAGGGAATCTCCTTGCCTTCCAAAGCTGGAAGTTATTCTGAATATCCATAACATCTGATCCCATCAACAAACAGTGATGGAAATTAGTAAGTACATTTGGCGGTCCTAAGAGACTCACCAAGATTCTTTGGCTACTCTATGACAAGATGGTTGGCTGAGTTACAGATGAAGGAATCATATGGATTTTTCCATCACTGTCAAAGTTAACCAGAGATTTGTAGTTGGTCCAGATCTGTTCAACCCATTCTCGTGTGCATGCTCACACGGGACGTGAGATCTACCATTCTCCCTGGCTCAGATCAAAAGCCTACATCCTTGGTTTTATCCTTGATTCCTCTCTTTCAACATCACATTCAGTTAGTTTAAAAATCAGTTAAGCCAAGGTTAGATGATGTTTCCAGGGGACGGGGGTGGTTCAGCGTTGAAGGCAGTTGAGAAGTCAAGGAGGATAAGGATAAGGATGCAGAGTGTGTTGAATTTGGGAAGATAAAAAGGTCACGGGTGACATTAGAGAGGGGAGAAGCAATGGAAAGGTTAAGGGGAAGAATGGGAGGAAAGGAAATAGTGGCACAGTATAAAGGAAAGGCATGGTAGAAGGAAGACGGAGAGGAAACTGGAGAGAGTCATAGGGTCAAGGGAAGGTTTTTTTAGGATGGGGAGACATGACATGTTTGAAGAGCGTGGGAAAAAAACACTGGAGAGTGAATAGTAGAAGGCTGTGATCAAGGAGGGAAGACGGTTGGTCACGCAATTTTAATGTGGTGGAGGCGTTGTGTGAGAGAGTCGATTTCAAAAGGAGGCAGATCTCATACGGTACTGCTGGGAAGGAGAGTTGAAGAGTGGGTAGTCTGTAAGGTCATTATGGGCAGGGAACGTGACTGCTAATTCTGTTATATTGTACTCTCTGAAGTGCTCAGTACACTGCTCTGTACATAGTAAGCACTCGATAAGAGCACTTGAGAAGGAGTGTGGTCTAGTGGATACAGCATGGACCCGGGCCCTGGGAGTCAGAAGGACCTGGCCCACTTACCTCTGGCCTGGAATGCCCTCCCTCCTCAAATCCACCAAACACACTCGCCCTGCTTGAAAGCCCTAATAAATCTTCACCTCCTCCCAGAGGCCTTCCCAGACTAAACCCCCACTTTTCCTCAGCTTTCCTTCCCCTCCACATCAGCCCGACTCACTCCCTTTGCTCTACCTGCCTCTCCCCACCGCACAGCACTTGTGCATGCATGTGTACATATCTATAATTCTATTTATTTATACAGATACCTGTTTACTTGTTTCGATGTGCATATACCCATAATTCTACTTATTTATATTGCCTGTTCACTTATTTTTGTCTTCCCGCCTTTTAGACTGTAAGCCCGGTGTGGGCAGGGATTGTCTCTCTTTACTGCTGAATTGTACTTACCAAGCATTTAGTACAGTGCCCTGCACACAGAAAGCGCTCAATAAATACGACTGAAAGAATGAATGGCCTGGGTTCCCTAATCCTGGCTCGCCACTTGTCTGCTCTACGACTTTGGATAAGTCTCTCAACTTTCAGAGCACGGGCTTTGGAGTCAGAGGTCATTGGTTCAAATCCCGGCTCGACCACTTGTCAGCTGTGTGACTTCACTTCTCGGTGCCTCAGTTACCTCATCTGGAAAATGGGGATTAAGACTGTGAGCCCCACGTGGGACAACCGGATGACCCTGTGTCTACCCCAGCGCTTAGAACAGTGCTCGGCACAAAGTAAGCGCTTAACAAATACCAACATTATTATTAACTTCTTTGGGCCTCAGTTCCCTCATTTGTAAAATGGGGATTAAGACAGTGAGCTCCATGTGCGACAGGGACTGTGTCCAACCCAATTAGCTCTGATCTATCTCAGCACTTAGTAGAGTGCCTGGAACAGAGTAAGCGCTTAACAAACACCATAATTATTGTAAATATGATTAGTTGTCTACTTGTTTTATTTTGCTGTCTGTCTCCCCCTTTGAGACTGTGAGCCCGCTGTTGGGCAGGGATGGTCTCTATCTGCTGCCGAACTGTACATTCCAAGCGCCTAGTACAGTGCTCTGCTCATAGTAAGCGCTCAATAAATACGAATGAATGAATGAATGAATGAATGAATGAATGAATGAATGAATGAATGAATGAATAGCAGACATGTGGCAGAGCCGGGCCTTCTGACTCCCGGCCCATGCTCTATCCACTAAGCCACATGGCTTCTCAGTCTCCCCAAGTGCTTAGTATGATGCGCCACACCCAGAATGAGCTCAGTTTCTGAGATGCAGCATGTAATAATGTTGGTATTTGTTAAGCGCTTACTATGTGCTGAGCACTGTTCTAAGCGCTGGGGTAGACACAAGGGAATCAGGTTGTCCCACGTGGGGCTCACAGTCTTAATCCCCATTTTACAGATGAGGTAACTGAGGCACCGAGAAGTTAAGTGACTTGCCCAAAGTCACACAGCTGACAAGTGGCCGAGCCGGCATTTGAACCCATGACCTCTGACTCCAAAGCCCGTGCTCTTTCCACTAAGCCACGCTGCTTCTAGTCTTAGTTGAAAGAGCACAGGTTTGGGAGACAAAGGGCGTGGGTTCTAATCCTGGCTCCACCATTTGTCTACCATAATAATAATAATAATACAAATACCATAATAATTCTTATTATTAATAATTTCAATTGAATGATTGAGATAGACTTCAGTTGAAAGGGAAGTGTGCAAGACAAGGATTTGTGCATCAAGGGAAGATAGTTTGGGAACGGAGACCAGAACATGCCCTTAACACCCCCAATCTAAAAAAACCTCCCTTGACCACACAGCTCCCTCCAGTTATTGCCCCATCTTCCTCCTACCTTTCCTCTCCAAACTCTTTGACTGACCTGTTCTCACCCGCTGTCTCAAATTCCTCTCTCCGGTTCTCTCCTGGACCCCTTCCAATCTGGCTTCCATCCCCTTCACTCCACTGAAACTGCCCACTCAAAAGTCACCTATCATCTCCTTTTTTGCCAAATCCAACGACTTCTACTGCCTCCTAGTTACCCTCAACTTCTCAGCTGTCTTTGACACTGAGGACCACCCCCTTCTCCTCATCATGTTATCCAACTTTGGCTTCACTGACTCTGTCCTCTCCTGGCTCTCTTCTTATCACTCTGTTCATTCATTCTCATCTCCTCTGAGGGTTCCTCCTCCCACTCCCATCCCCTAGCTGTGGAGATCCCTCAAGGTTCAGTTCTGGGTCTCCTGTTCTCCACTTATACTCATTCCCTTGTAGAACTCATTCGCTCTCATGGCTTCAACTACCATCTCTACGTGGATGATACCTAAATCTATATTTCCTACCCTGTTTTCTCTCTCCCTCTCTCCAGCTTTCAGGACATCTCCTCCTGCCTTCAGGATATCTCTACTTGGATGTCCTTCCGCCACCTAAAACCCAACATGTACGAAGCGGAGCTCCTTATCTTCCCTCCCAAACGCTGTCTCTCCTGAACTTTCCTGTCTCACAAGGCCGTTACCTTGGTGTCATCCCTGACCCTGCTCTCTCATTCACCCCACATATCCAATCAGTCACCAAATCCTGTCAGTCTCACCTTCACAAATCGCCAAGGTCTGCCCTTTCCTTTCCATCCAAACCGCTGCCACATTAGTACAATCACTCATCCTATCCCATCTAAATTACTGCATCAGCCTCCTTTCTGACCTCCCAACCTTCTGCCTCTCCCACTTCAGTCCAAACCTCACTCCGCTGGCCGGATCATCTTTCTTCAGAAATGTTCTGGGCATGTCACCTCCCTCCTCAAATATCTCCAGTGGTTGCCTAGCCACCTCTATATCAAACAAAAACTCCTCACTATTGGCTTTAAAGCTCTTCATCACTTTGCCCCCTTCTGCTTCACCTCCCTTCTCTCCTTCAACATCCCAGCCCACACACTCCACTCCTCTGGTGCTGCTAACCTTCTCTCTTTGCCTCCATCTTGCCTGTCTCACCACCGACCAGTGACTCACATTCTAGCTCTGACTTGGAACACCCCTCCTCCTCAAATCCGCCAAACAATTTCTCTCACCCCTTCAAAGTCTTACTGAAGGCACACCTCCTCCAAGAGGCCTTCTCAGCTAAGCCCCACTTTTCTTCATTGCTCACTCCCTTCTGCATCACTCTGAGTTGCTCCCTTTGCTCTTTCCCCTTCCCCCAGCCCCCCAGCACTCACCTATATATACATATATATATAAGCGTGTATATCTGTAATTTTATTTGTACTGATGTCTGTTTATTTGTATTGAAGTCTGTCGGGCCCCTCGGACTATGCGCTCATTGTGGGCAGGAACTATCACTCTTCACTGTTGTACTGTACTTTCCCAAGCGCTTAATACAGTGCTCTGCATACAGAAAGCGTTTAATAAATATGCCTGAATGAATGAATGCTGACTTGGGGGAACAGGACATATATGAAGTAGGGGTTTGTGTGGGAGAAAAGGCAGGGGAGGCAGGTGTGTCTGGATAGAGGGATTTCAGAGTTGGTGAGGTTATCAATTAATTAATCGTATTTTTTGAGCACCTAATCTGGGCAGAGCATAGCACTAAGTGCTTGGGACAACAGAGTTGGTGGGGGGTATTTTATAGTATTTGTTAAGCACTTACTATGTGCCAGGCACTGTACTAAGTGCTGGAGTATTCATTCATTCATGCAATCATATTAATTGAGCACTTACTGTGTGAAGAGCACTGTGCTAAGCGCTTGGAAAGTACAATTCAGCAACAGATAGAGACAATCCCTAACCAACAACGGGCTCACAGTCTAGAAGGGGGAGACAGACAACAAAACAAAACAAGTAGACAGGCATCACTACCACCAAAATAGATAAATAAAACCATCTTGTTCATTCCAAGTGCTTAGTACAGTGCTCTGCACATAGTAAGTGCTCAATAAATACTATTGAATGAATGAAATGAACATCACTAACAAAATAAATAGAGTGATAAATATGTACAAATATATACAAGTGCTGTGGTGAGGGAAACGGGGTAGAGCACAGGGAAGGAGTAGGGGCAATGGGGAAGAGTGGAGGGGCAGAGGGAAAGGGAGGGCTTTGTCTGGGAAGATCTCCTGGAGGGGGTGACCTTTCAGTAGGGCTTTGAAGAGGGGACGCGCGTTAGTTTGGCGGATGTGAGGAAGGAGGGTATTCCAGGACAGAGAGAGGATGTGGGCCATGAGTCAACAGCGGGGCAGACAGGATCGAGGGAACGTGAGGAGGTTAGCGGCAGAGGAGCGGAATGTGTGGGCTCGGCTGTAGAAGGAGAGAAGGGAAGTGAGGTAGGATGGGGAGCTTCGAAGCCAAGCGTGAGGAGTTTTTGCTCCATGCGAAAGTTGACAGGCAACCACTGGAGATTTTTGAGGAGTGGAGTGGCATGCCCAGCGTGTTTCTGCAGAAAGATAATCTGGGCAGCGGAGTGAAATATACACTGAAGTGGGGAGAGACAGGAGGAGGGGAGATCAGAAAGGAGGCTGATGCAGTAGTCCAGTCAGGATATTATGAGAGATTGTACCAGCAAGGTAGCAATTTGGATGGAGAGGAAAGGGCGGATCTTGGTAATGTCGTGAAGGTGAGCCCAGCAGGTTTTGGTGATGGATTGGATGTGTGGGGTGAATGAGAGAGCAGAGTCGAGGATGACACCGAGGTTGTGGGCTTGTGAGACGGGAGGGAGGGTAGTGCCATCCACAGTGACGGGGAAGTCAGGGAAAGGATGGGGTTTGGGAGTAGATACGAAGTAATTAGTCTAGATACAGTCCATGTCTCCTCATGGGGCTCACACTTTTAATCTACATTTTACTGATGAGGTAACTGAGGCACAGAGAATTGGAAGCAGCATGGTTTAATGGATAGAGCACGGGCCTGGGAGACAGAAGGTCATGGATTCTAATCCCGGCTCTGCCATTCGTCTGCTGTGTGGTCTTGGGCAAGTAACTTCATTTCTCTTGCCTCAGTTACCTCATCTGCAAAATGGAGATTAAAACCGTGAGTCCTAAGTGGGACAAGAACTGTGTCCAACCCAATTTGCTCATATACACCCCAATGTCTGGCACACAACACTTAACAAGTACCATAATTACTTTTATTACACACAGGTCACACAGGAGACAAGTGACAGAGCTAGGACTAGAACCAGACCCATGCTTTACCCAGTAGGTCATGACACGTTTCCTGCGTACAACGGGCTTACAGTCTAGGGGAGTAATTAATCAAAAATTATGGATATAGATCTAAGTGTTATGGGGCTGAGGAAGGGGTGCACAAAAGATGGAAATCCCAGTGCCAGCGGGATGCAGAATAGAGTGGGAAAAGAAGGAAGTGAGAGCTTAATATGGGAAGACCTCTTGGACATCTGTTTTTAATAAGGCTTTGAGTGAAAGTGGGGAGAGTGATCATCCATCAGTGATGAAGAGGGAGGGTGTTCAGGGCAGAGGCAGGACATATGCAAGGTGTCAGCTGTGAGAAAAGCAAGATAAAGGTGAGTAGATTAGTATTAGAGGAGTGAAGTGCGTGGGCTGGGCTGGGCTGTACTAGGAACTCAGGGAGGTAAGGTAGGAAGGTGCAAGCTGTTTTCGTGCTTTAAAGTCAAGGAGTTTTCTTTCTGATTCGGAAGCACGGACGGGGAACCACTGGAGGTTCTTGAGGAGTGCGGAGACAAGGACTGAATGGTTTGTAAAAAAAAAAAAGATTGTGGCAGTAGAGTGTAGTTATGAAGTGGAGTGGGGAGACACAGGAGGCAGGCAAGTTAGCAAGGAGACTGATACTGTAATCCAGGCAGCATGGGCACTTGAGAACCGTGAGAAGCAATGTGGGCTGGTAATAAAATGACTTGGCTTCTGGTCCCAGCTACACCCCTTGTCAACTGTATAACCTTGGGCAAGTCACTTCACTTCTATGCCTCAGTTTCCTCATCTGTAAAAAAGGGATTAAAGACTGTGAGTTTGTTGTGTGGGCAGGGAATGTTTCCAAGATAACTTTATTCTCCTAAATGTTTAGTACAGTGCTTTGCACCCAAAGGCGTTCAATAAAGAGGAAAAAATGAATGAATGAATGAATGAATGAATAAATGACAAGGTCTGTATCTGAGCTGATGAACTGTATCTACCCAGTGCTTAATACAGAGCCTGGCACATAGTAAGCGCTTAACAAATACTAATTAAAAAAACAGGATAGGATAAGAGCTTGGATCAATTAGTAGCAGTTTGGATAGAGAGGAAAGGGAGTTATTTTAGTAGGGTTGTGAAGGTTAAACTGACATAACTTGATCATATGGACTGAATGAGATGAATCAAGGATAACGCAAAGGTTATAAACTTATGAAACATTGATTCATTCAGAACTCAAGAACACCCATATTTATCTTTGTCCTAAGCAACAGCAAAATAATCCAGACTGAGAATTACTGATAAAGTATTTTCTAGAATAAGGGTACTTTCTAAATCAGAATACACCAAATCATCTTTTGGTAGAGGAAAAGTATTTTAAAAAGGTAAAAATACTGTTCCATTTAATTAGTTTTTGCAAATGCTAAATAACAAATTATTAATAACACTATTAAGTATACTTTTCTTGAAACCACTAAAAGACTTATATAACTGAAATTTGGAGGGGAAAATCTTGCTGAAAGTTCTCCTTTGGTAGACACATTGCAAATGATGAATAGTCTTAAGGGGTAATAATAATAATGTTGGTATTTGTTAAGCGCTTACTATGTGCCGAGCACTGTTCTAAGCGCTGGGGTAGACATAGGGGAATCAGGTTGTCCCACGTGGGGCTCACAGTCTCACGTCTTAATCCCCATTTTACAGATGAGGGAACTGAGGCACAGAGAAGTTAAGTGACTTGCCCACAGTTACACAGCCGACAAGTGGCAGAGCTGGGATTCGAACTCATGAGCCCTGACTCCAAAGCCTGTGTTCTTTCCACTGAGCCACGCTGCTTCTCCAGCGTGGGTGAAAAACACTCCAGAGGGGTGAAAAACAACCTCTAAAAAATAAATTGTTAATGTGGATAAATGTTTAAGATTTAAGTAAATTTAAGGCTAGTGCTATCCTACACAGAAACTGTAACATGTGTAATAGAAAAAATGTTAAAAATTCCTACCTTTGTACCAACTGTTATATCTGGAACAATGCTGTAGGAAAAAGAAAAAAAATGGTAAGCCATCTCCATGTCTCTCTTTTAATAGTCTTAGGATACCAGTCCTTCCTACCTGTTAAATCATGAATCTTGAGAAGGCCAGCAACTTTTTCTGAATTTTCCATTTTAAAACTTCTCTAGCATGGGGCTTGGCACAAAACTATCGTAAGAACCTTGGCCCTTCCTTTTTACCACATTTGAAATACTTTTGTTTATTCTAACACTGGAGGACAGAGCTGAATATTCAATTTTTTGGGGGGTGGGGGGTGGTTCAAATTTGGTACTTTCTTTCTTGTGATGCTGGATTTTGTGCATGTTTCTTCTACTCTACCTCTAAGATGGATGAGCAGTCCAGAAACGGTTTCCAATATAGTTTTGGTTTAGTCGCATTTCAAACAAGGTAATAAATCCTCGGGTATATAAAGTCATAAACATTTTTATCCTATAGGGTCCAAAGGAAACTATTTCTTAAAAAAAGTACCAGTATACCAATACCAGTGCTAATGAATCAACGCCTTTACTGGGTGTTCTCTTTATGTAGAGCACCGTACTGTTTGTTAATCCCTCCCTATCACCACAATATCAAACTGCGCCGCTGGCCCTGGGGTTTAGGCAAATTACGTCGTCTGAGGTTCTTGGAAATTGTTAATGTACAAAATTATAATTAGTTCCTAAAACTATTGACGATTGCTAAATTCAGATTCAAACATTACTTCAAAACTGACTTCCTGTCCTTGGCTAGCTCCCTGAAGTCGAGAAAGTGGTGTTCTTGCTTGGGCGGAGAGGAAACTGGCCTAAATCACCAGACTTCCTCCTCCTCCTCCCCAGTCCTCTTTCCCCGGTCAATTTTAAATGAGTGGCCCCAATGGCGACCCGACTCTCCCGGAAGGGACCAGCAGGCGAGCGTTCAAAAGCGAGAAAAAGGGGGCCGAATTAGGTGCTTCTGTTCTTTCCGGCTAGGCGGGTCTCTAGACTAGAAACCACGCTCCGTTTCCCTTTTCTTACCCCTATCCTAGGGCGGCAAAGAGTGACCCAGAAACAAGGACTGTTTGAATGGAGGAGAAAAACTAAGCGGTACCGAAGTAATGCTGGAGAAGAAAGCTGGGAAGGGGAGCGAAATGATCACAAGTAAGGGCTGGAAGAATTGGAAAGTTCGCTGAATTTGGAGCGGCGACCTTTGACACAAGTGAAAAGAAAATACTAGTGTCCTTAAATTGGAAAACGCAGTGTCCAGGCACAGTGAAGGCGAAAATATGGGATCGGCAAACTAACAATGATTTGAGGGGTTGCGGGGGAAATGGTACGTACCCGTCCATTGCACAGACCAAACCCTTAGTAGAAGCGACTTACAGGCGCCGGAATAGGAAGCAGTACTTCAACGGCTGCAGATTATAAACTCACGAAATTACTATGACGCCTGACCATGATCCTAGCGTGCGCTGACGATTGGCTCTGGACACGAAAGGGGGCGGGTCAAGGGGCAAAGACTCCAAATCCGAATCTTTGATTGTTCCAGACAATGTTTTCGTAAACTCCCCAGCCTCCTCCCCTACCCGAGCGTTTATTGGAAAATATGGCCGAAGGACAATCACAAAGAAAGGAAGGTTGGGAAGATGAAAATGCGAGAAAGGGGAAGGGAAGGGATGTTCCACGTGATATGCACAACAGTAAACATCCATCTTGAACGTTCTTCTAGGGGTAATAGTAATTATTTGGAGAATGGGTAAGAGCCTCACACAAAGTGGAAAAAGGATGATTGACGGGACCGCCATCTTGTGTGTGGGGAAACTCTGGAAGGGAAAAATTGGGTAACCATTTTGGAAGCTAGCGGACTCGCCGGTCGCATCTCAAAGTCTCCCAATTTATGTTCCCACGTAAGTAGTTACAGCTACCATCAATATTGTTTTCAGCGAGTAGTCCTGGACTCTGCATGAACGAATAACTCCACAAATACCGTAGATTGATTATCCTCAGCCAGAGGAAATGTATTATGATAGGCCAAAGATCAAACTCAGAAACAGTGGGATGTATTGAGTGTCAGTTTCAGAAACTAATACTGACTTGTGTGCTCTGTGATCTTGGGCAAGTCAGTTCTCCTGGCTTTAGACGAAATCAAACAAAATTCCTCACTATTGGCTTCAAAGCTTTCCATTCACCTTGCCCATTCCTACCTCACCTCAGTCCTCTTCTCCATCCCAGCCCACACACTCCACTCCTCTGCTGCTGCTAACCTCCACACTGGGTCTCCATCTCGCCTGGCCCACGTCCTGCTTCTGGCCTGGAGTTCCCTCCCTCCTCACATCTTCCAAAAAACTCTCTTCCCCCACTTCAAAGCCCTACTGAAAGTGTACCTTCTCCAAGAGGCTTTCCAAGGCTAAGCTCCACTTTACTCTGCTCCCAATCCCTTCCACATTACCCCCTTTGCTCTTTCTCCTTTCCTGCCCCACAACACTCATATATATATATGTATATTGCTATAATTCTGTTTTTTTATACTTTGCATGTTTACTCATACTGATGTCTGTCTCCCCTTCTCTAGACTGTGAGCCCATTTGGGGCAGGGATTGTCCCTCCTTATTGCTCTACTGTACTTTCCAAGCACTTAATATAATAATAATAATAATGTTGGTATTTGTTAAGCGCTTACTATGTGCAGAGCACTGTTCTAAGCGCTGGGGTAAACACAGGGGAATCAGGTTGTCCCACGTGGGGCTCACAGTCTTAATCCCCATTTTACAGATGAGGGAACTGAGGCACAGAGAAGTTAAGTGACTTGCCCACAGTCACACAGCTGACAAGTGGCAGAGCTGGGATTTGAACTCACGAGCCCTGACTCCAAAGCCCGTGCTCTTTCCACTGCGCCACGCTGCTCCTCGTGCTCTGCTCTGCACACAGTATAGTGCTCTGCTCTGCACACAGTAAGTGCTCAGTAAATATGAGTGAGTAAATGAACCAAATGATAATTCAAGTAACACTATCCTGCTAGCATATGCAGAGTGTTGTACAGTACTAGCAATCAATAAATAGTATTTTTGAGCATTTATTGTTTGTACAGTACTGTATTTTACTTTTGGGAAAGTACATGGCAATAAAATCAGTAATGATAACTACACTGATATTACTGTGTGTACAATGCACAGCTAACTCCCCATCTTGTACTCAACTCATTTGCTCCCCTATCGAATATTTCATATCATTAACCCACAGCCCTGGATCACCTCCATAGTCTGTCTTCCTTGCTCGTGTTGACAAGCCGCAGAGCACTATTGGCAGAAACTTAAATATCAGGCCAACTTCATCCAGGTCAAGTATATCCTTATGTGCTTTAACTCAGCCCTCTTCTCTGCCCTGCAAAACTGTTTCTCCATCCTTTTTGCCGCCCATGTCCACTGCTCTTGCCAGTTCTTCTGGACATTTAACTCCCTCCTCAAAACCCCTTGCCCCCTGGCCCCAATCCCTTGCCTCTAATGACCTGGCCATCTACTTCATTGAGAAGATTGACACTATCAGGTCTGATCTCCCTAAACTCTCCTGGCTCCTCCCCACTTCCTCCCCCTCCTTCCCCTTCTTCTGGTCTCTCTTCTTTTCCAGCGCTATTGCTAGGGCGATCTCCTGCTGTCTCTCCAAAAAATTGTCCCTGGGGAGCTTGGTGTAGTGGCTAGAGCACAGGCCTGGGAGTCAGAAGGTCATGTGTTCTAATACTGGCTTGTGTGCTCTGTGATCTTGGGCAAGTCAGTTAACTTCTCAGTGCCTTAGTTACTTCATCTGTGAAATGGGGATTAAGATTTTGAGCCCGCATGGGACAGGGACTGTGTCCAACCTGATTGCCTTAGATCTACAGTGTTTAGAACTGTGTTTGGCATATAATAAGAACTAAAATATCATTATCCTCTAGACTGTAAACTCATTGTAGGCAGGGAAAGTGTCTGTATTAATATACTTGTATACTTGTATTAATATACTTGTATAATTATATTGTACTCTCCCAAGCGCTTTGTACAGTGCTCTATATAGAGCACTCAATAAATACGATTGAATGAAGAATAATGAGGAGGGCACTTTGTGGCTTGTTACCAATCTAGCACGAGGCCTAAATGAACACACTGTGTATATCCTGATGCTAATCTGATAACTGTGGGTCCCTTAATTCATATTCCTGGGAGGAAGGCCCCTGATAAAGAATAATGACATCTCTATATAGAGCAAGGACAAACACAAAAGTCTGGACTGTGGCGAAAATGCCAGACTTGGTTGGGAGGCTACTTCCCAAGGTGATTATATGCCCATAGCCCTCTTCCCCCCTCTTCCCTCTATTGTTGTGTATGAAACATCTTTATTAATTATATCTACAATCTTTATTGTTTTTAATGAGTAGACCTGGGCTCTGTAAGAAGCAGTATCTCCACAAATGTCATGAGTTGATGATCTTCAGTCAGAGGAAATGGATTATGTTAGGCCACAGATTAAACTCTGAAACAATCAATCAAAGGTATGTATTGAGTGCCTGTTTTAGAAACCAATTCCCCTGGTTTTAAACCAAATCAAACAAAACTGCTTACTATTGGCTTTAAAACTTTCAATCACCTTGCCCTCCTACCTCAACTCCCTTATCTCCTTCTCCCTCCCAGCCCACATACTCTGCTCCTCTGGTGCTAACCTTCCACTGCTTTTCCATCTTGCCTATCTCACCACTGACCCCGGTCCATGTCCTGGCCTGGATTGCCCTCCCTCCTCAAATCTGCCAACAATCACTCTTCCCCCTTTCAAAGCCCTACTGAAGGCACACCGCCTCCAAGACCTTCCCAGTGACTAAATCCTACTTTTCCTCAGCTCCCACTTCTTTCCATGTCACCATGGAAAGAAGGAAAGAGAAGCAGCATGGTTCAGTTGAAAGAACATGGCCTTAGGAGTCAGAGGTCGTGGGTTTTAATCCCGGCTCTGCCACCTGTCAACTGTGTGACTTTGAGCAAGTTACTTGACTTCTTGGTGCGTCATTTACCTCATCTGTAAAATGGGGATTAAGACTCTGCGCCCCAAGTGGGACAACCTGATTACGACTCTGAGCCCCAAGTGGGACAACCTGATTACCCTGTGTCTACCCCAGCACTTACAACAGTGCTCGGCACATAGTAAGCGCTTAACAAATGCCAACGTTATTATTATTACCATGACTCACTCTCTTTGGTCTTTCCCCCTTTCCCTACCCAACAACACTAATGTATGTAGATCTATAATTCTATTTATTTATATTGCTGTATGTTCACTTGTATTGATGTCTTTCTCCCCCCCTCTAGACTGTGAGACTCTTGTGGGCAGGGATTGTCTCTCTTTATTGCTGTATTGTACTTTCTAAGCACTTTATACAGTGCTATGCACACAGTAAGCGCTCAATAAATATTATTGAATGAGTGAGTGAAACCAGCAAAGCTTATACACATGTACTTGTTTCCCCCGCTGCTGAGACCCACAGTGACCAACTGTGCAGATCATCCTGTGCACTCTGCAGCTATGCTTGGGTCTCCCTACACTGACGGGAGGGTAATGAGGCACCATTATGACTGATACCATCATCGATCTGTTATGCTCCCTGTGGCCCTCCAATGGAGCTGTGTTGGTATTTCCCTGCACTGATTGGTGTGTGAGTATTGCTTCCCTATTAAGTCTATTTACTAAACATAGCTTTTGTGTGCTTACATCACTTGTACCTTTGTAAACTGTTTCTTGTGCACATTCATCTGGTATCAGTGCCAACCATGTTTCATGCACTCAAACCATCAGACCTCATTCCTTCGTACTCTGTAAAAATGTTTGCCCCTCCCTTCGTTGCTCCATAACTGCTATCTTCAACCATTTGCACTCCAGTAGCTTCTTTCCAACTGCTTTCAAACTTGCTCATATCTTCCCTTCCCTAAAAAAACCCTCCACTGATCCCACGGTTCCCTCCAGTTATTGTCCCATTTCTTGCCTACCAATCCTTTCCAAGTTGTGCACACCCTCTGCCTTGAGTTCCTCTCCTTCGGTTCTCTCCTTGACCCTCTCCAATCTGGTTTCCAATCTCCTTCACTCCATAGAAACCCCCCTCTCAGAGATCACCAATCATAATAATAATAATAATGTTGGTATTTGTTAAGCGCTTACTATGTGCCAAGCCCTGTTCTAAGCGCTGGGGTAGACACAGGGGAATCAGGTTGTCCCATGTGGGGCTCACAGTCTTCATCCCCATTTTACAGATGAGGTAACTGAAACATGGAGAAGTGAAGTGACCCGCCCACAGTCACACAGCTGACAACTGGCAGAGCTGGGATTCGAACTCATGACCTCTGACTCCAAAGCCCGTGCTCTTTCCACTGAATCACGCTAATCATCCCCAACATGCCAAATCCAACAGCCTCTTCTACATTCTAAACCTTCTTGACCTCGACTCCATTCTAAACCTTCTTGACCTCTCAGCTGCCATCAACACTTTTGGCCACCCACTTCTCCTGGAAATAGTATCCAGCCTCAGCTTTGCTAACACTTTGCTCTTCTGGTTCTCTTCCTATCTCTCTGGCCACTCATTCTCTTTCATGGGCTCCTCCCACCCCCTAAATTTGGGAGTCCCTCAAGGTTCAGTTCTGGGCCCTGCTCAATTCTCCATCTACACCCACTCCCTTGGATAACTCAATCACTCCCATGGCTTTAACTCTATGCAGAATATACCCAAAACTACATCTCTAGCCCTGATCTCTCTCCTTTTCTGCAGTCTTGCATTTCCTCCTGCCTTCAAAACATCTCTACTTAAATATCCTGCGATCACCTCAAACATAACATGTCTATAATAGAACTTCTAATCTTCCCACCCAAACCCTGTCGTCCCCTTTACTTTCCCATCATTGTGGACAACATCACCATCTTTCCTATCTCACAAGACCATAACTTTCACTAAATGTTGTTGGTTTGACCTTCAGAACACAATAAAATCTGCCCTTTCCTCTCCAACCAAATTGCTAACATGTTAATATAGTCTCTTATTCTGCTTTAATTACTGAACCAGCCTCCTCGCTGACCTCCCAGCCTCCTGTTTCTCCCCACTCCAGTCTTTACATCACTCTGCTGCCCAGCTCATTTTTCTACAAAACATTCAGGACATGGTTCTCTACTTCTCAAGAACCTCGAGTATTTGCCCATCCACCTCCTCATTAAACAGAAACTCCTCACTGTTGACTTCAAAGCACTCAATCACTTTGGCCCTTCCTACCTCACATCACTACTCATTCATTCAATAGTATTTATTGAGCGCTTACTATGTGCAGAGCACTGTACTAAGCGCTTGGAATGTACAAATCGGTAACAGATAGAGACAGTCCCTGCCCTTTGACGGGCTTACAGTCTAATCGGGGGAGACAGACAAGAACAATAGCAATAAATAGAATCAAGGGGATGAACATCTCATTAAAACAGTAGCAAATAAATAGAATCAAGGCGATGTGCATTTCATAAAATAAACAGGGTAATGAAGATATATACAGTTGAGTGGACGAGTACAGTGCTGAGGGGATGGGAAGGGAGAGGGGGAGGAGCAGAGGGAAATGAGGGGAAAAGAGGTTTTAGCTGCGGAGAGGTGGGGGGGTGGGTAGAGGGAGTAGAGGGAAAAGGGGAGCTCAGTCTGGGAAGGCCTCTTGAAGAGGTGAGCTTTAAGTAGGGTTTTGAAGAGGGGAAGAGAATTAGTTTGGCGGAGGTGAGGAGGGAGGGCGTTCCAGGACTGCGGGAGGACGTGGCCCAGGGGTCGACGGCGGGATAGGCGAGAATGGGGGACGGTGAGGAGGTGGGCGGCAGAGGAGAGAAACGTGCAGGGTGGGCAGTGGAAAGAGAAGGGAGAAGAGGTAGGAAGGGGCAAGGTGATGGAGAGCCTTGAAGCCTAGAGTGAGAAGTTTTTGTTTCGTTTGGAGGTTGATAGGCAACCACTGGAGGTTTTTAAGAAGGGGAGTGACATGCCCAGAGCATTTCTGCAGGAAGATGAGCCGGGCAGCGGAGTGAAGAATAGACTGGAGCAGGGAGAGAGAGGAGGAAGGGAGATCAGAAAGCAGGCTGACACAGTAATTTAGCTGGGATATTACGAGAGCCCGTAACAGTAAGATAGCCCTTTGAGTGGAGAGGAAAGGGCGGATCTTGGCTATATTATAAAGGTGAGATCGGCAGGTTTTGGTGACAGATTGGATGTGAGGGGTGATAGAGAGAGCCGAGTCAAAGATGACACTGAGGTTGTGGGCCTGAGAGACGGGAAGGATGGTCATACGGTCCACAGTGATAGGGAAGTCAGGGAAAGGAGAGGGCTTGGGAGGGAAGATGAGGAGGTCAGTTTTGGTCATGTTGAGTTTTAGGTGGCGGGCAGACATCCAGGTAGAGATGTCTTGGAGGCGGGAGATACGAACCTGAAGGGAGGCGGAGAGGACGGGCAGAGATGTAGATCTGTGTAGTACTCTCCTACTACAACCCAATCCATTCACTTCACCCCTCAAATGCCAACCTTGTCACTTGTCATTGACCTTTATCTAATATAATAATAATGTTGGTATTTGTTAAGCGCTTACTATGTGCAGAGCACTGTTCTGAGCACTGGGGTAGACACAGGGGAATCAAGCTGTCCCACGTGGGGCTCACAGTCTTAATCCCCATTTTACAGATGAGGTAACTGAGGCACAGAGAAGTTAAGAGACTTGCCCACAGTCACACAGCTGACAAGTGGCCGAGCCAGGATTCGAACCCATGACCTCTGACTCCAAAGCCCGTGCTCTTTCCACTGAGCCATGCTGCTTCTCCCATCTCCCATCTCCCCTAGCCTGGCACTCCCTCCTTCTCCATAAGTGCCAGAAAATCACTCTCCCCACCATCTAAGCTTTATTAAATTCACATTTCCAAGAAGCCTCCCGTGATTAAGCCCTATTTCCCAGGTTCCCTCTCACTTAAGTGTTGTCAATCTAAGTCTCCTCACATTCTTTAGCCTATATCTTGCCTCTGACCTGGAACACCCTCCCTCCTTATGTCCTACAGACAATTACTCTCCCCAGCTTCAAAGCCTTGTTGAAGGCACATCTCCTCCAAAAGGCCTTCTCTGACTGAGCCCTGATTTCCTCTTCTCCCACTCCCTTCTGCATAGCCCAGAAAGCCTCCCTTTTTTCAAGCCTGCTCCCAACCCCACAGCACTTATGTAAATATCAGTAATTCATTCAATTATGTTTATCTCCCCCTCTTGTCTGTAGACTTGCTGAGGGCAGGGAACATGTCAGTTATATTGTTATATTGTACTCTCCCAAGTGCTTAGTACAATGCTCTGAACACAGAAAACAATAAATTTTTCATCTTCTTTGACTCTCCCTATATTCACTGTAGTAATTCAAGAAGAGATCTCTTGTCTTCTCTGATCTACCCCTTTCACCTCCATGACTGCCATCTTCCACAATTCACTTTCCAACAACTTCTTCCCCACTCCTTTCAAACCTGATTTACATTACTGTATCCTAAAAAAAACCCTCTCTTGACCCATGGCTTCCTCCAGTTACTGCCCCATCTCACTCCTACCATTTCTTCTCCTCCAATTCTTTCCTTAATCTCCTTCAATCTGGCTTTCACCCCTTAAAGAAACAGCCCTTTTTAAAGTAACCAATGACTTTCCTTTCACCAAATCAGATAGCCTCTCTTTTATACTAATCTTCAGTGGCCTTTGACACTATACACTGTAGACCACCCCCTTTTCCTTGAAACTTTATCCAACCTTTCATTCACTGACACTGCCCTCTCTTGATTCTCCTCCTATCTTTCTGACTGCTCCTTCTCAGTGTCTTATGCTGGATCTTCCCTCCAAAATCCTGTCCACTCCCTGACTTCCCCATCACTGTAGATGGCACTACCATCCTTCCTGTCTCACAAGCCCCAACCTCGGTGTCATCCTTGACTCCGCTCTCTCATACCCCATACATCCAATCCGCCACCAAACCTGCCTGTCTCACCTTTACTCTCTCAACTCCAACTCTCAACTCCAACTCCGCTCTCAACTCCACCCTCTCTACTCATCTCGACTCTCTCGCCCCCCTTTCCCTCCGCCGCTCTCGCTCCACTAACCCACAGCCCTGGATCACCTCCTCCGTCCGCCGCCTGCGCTCCTATGCTCGAGCTGCTGAGCGCTGCTGGCGAAAGTCCAAGCACCAAACCGACCTCACACACTTCAAATTTATCCTTTCCTGCCTTAACTCTGCCCTCTCCTCCGCCAGGCAAAGCTTCTTCTCCTCCCTCATCGACACCCATGCCCGTCACCCCCGCCAATTGTTCCGGACCTTTAACTCTCTCCTTAGGCCCCCTGTTCCTCCCCCTCCCCCATCTCTCACCCCCAGTGATCTGGCCACCTATTTCCTCACGAAAATCAACACGATCAGGTCTGAGCTCCCCAAAGTCACCCCTCCGCCTCTCCCCTCCCTCCCACCAACCCCCTCCCCTACTTTCCCATCCTTCCCTGCAGTATCCTCAGAGGAGATCTCCTCCCTCCTCGCAAGTGCCACCCCCTCCACCTGCGCCTCGGACCCCATTCCCTCTCACCTTCTTAAAACCATCGCCCCTGCCCTCCTCCCTTCCTTAACTTCTATTTTTAACCACTCAATCTCCAAGGGCTCCTTCCCCTCTGCCTTCAAACATGCCCACGTCTCCCCCATCCTAAAAAAACCCGCTCTTGACCCCACTTCCCCCTCCAGTTATCGTTCTATCTCCCTACTACCCTTCCTTTCCAAAATCCTAGAACGAGTCGTCTACAATCGATGCCTAGAATTCCTTATCTCCCATTCTCTCCTAGACCCCCTCCAATCTGGCTTCCGTCCCCTCCACTCTACCGAGACTGCTCTCTCTAAGGTCACCCATGACCTCCTTCTTGCCAAATCCAATGGCTCCTACTCCATTCTGATCCTCCTTGACCTCTCTGCTGCCTTTGACACTGTCGACCATCCCCTCCTCCTCCATACCTTATCTCACCTTGGCTTCATGGACTCTGTCCTCTCCTGGTTCTCCTCTTACCTCTCTGGCCGATCATTCTCGGTCTCCTACGCTGGAGCCTCCTCCCCCTCCCATCCTTTAACTGTTGGAGTTCCTCAAGGGTCAGTTCTTGGCCCTCTTCTGTTCTCCATTTACACTCACTCCCTCGGTGAACTCATTCGCTCTCACGGCTTTGACTACCATCTCTACGCAGATGACACGCAGATCTACATCTCCGCCCCTGTCCTCTCCCCCTCCCTTCAGGCTCGCATCTCCTCCTGCCTCCGGGACGTCTCCACCTGGATGTCAGCCCGCCACCTAAAACTCAACATGAGCAAGACTGAGCTCCTCATCTTCCCTCCCAAACCCGGTCCTCTCCCAGACTTCTCTATCACCGTGGATGGCACGACCATCCTTCCCGTCCCGCAGGCCCGCAATCTCGGCGTCATCCTTGACTCGTCCCTCTCGTTCACCCCACACATCCTATCCGTCACCAAGACCTGCCGGTTTCACCTCTACAATATCGCCAAGATCCGCCCTTTCCTCTCCACCCAAACGGCTACCTTACTATTACGGGCTCTCGTTATATCCCGGCTAGACTACTGTGTCAGCCTTCTTTCTGACCTCCCTTCCTCCTCTCTCACCCCGCTCCGGTCTATTCTTCACTCCGCTGCCCGGCTCATCTTCCTGCAGAAACGATCTGGACATGTCACTCCCCTTCTTAAACAACTGCAGTGGTTGCCTATCGACCTCCGCTCCAAACAAAAACTCCTCACTCTAGGCTTCAAGGCTCTCCATCACCTTGCCCCTTCCTACCTCTCCTCCCTTCTCTCTTTCTACCGCCCACCCCGCACGCTCCGCTCCTCCGCCGCCCACCTCCTCACCGTCCCTCGGTCTCGCCTATCCCGCCGTCGACCCCTGGGCCACGTCCTCCCGCGGTCCTGGAACGCCCTCCCTCCTCACCTCCGCCAAACTGATTCTCTTTCCCTCTTCAAAACCTTACTTAAAAATCACCTCCTCCAAGAGGTGTTCCCAGACTGAGCTCCTCTTCCCCCTCTACTCCCTCTGCCATCTCTGCAGCTTAAGCCTCATTTTCCCCTTTTCCCTCTGCTCCTCCACCTCTCCCTTCCCATCCCCACAGCACTGTACATGTCCGCTCAACTGTATATATTTTCGTTACCCTATTTATTTTGTTAATGAATTGTACATCGCCTTGATTCTATTTAGTTGCCATTGTTTTTACGAGATGTTCTTCCCCTTGACGCTGTTTAGTGCCATTGTTCTTGTCTGTCCGTCTCCCCCGATTAGACTGTAAGCCCGACAAACGGCAGGGACTGTCTCTATCTGTTGCCGACTTGTTCATCCCAAGCGCTTAGTACAGTGCTCTGCACATAGTAAGCGCTCAATAAATACTATTGAATGAATGAATGAACCTTTACAACATTGCCAAGATCCACCCTTTCCTCTCCATCCAAACTGCTACCTTGTTGGTACAATCTCTTGTACTATCCCAACTGGATTATTGCATCAACCTCCTCTCTGATCTCCCATCCTCCTGTCTCTCCCCACTTAAGTCTACACTTCGCTGAGCTCATCTCTTCCAGGATGCCTTCCCAGTCTGAGCCCTCCCTTTCCCTCTGCTCCTCCTTCCCTCCCCATTCCCCCTACTCCATCCCTCAGCTCTACCCCCTTCTCCCCTCCACAGCACTTGTGTATTTTTGCATAGGAGAAGCAGTGTGGCTAGAAGAAGCAGTGTGGCTCAGTGGAAAGAGCATGGCTTGGAAGTCAGAGATCGTGGGTTCAAATACTGGCTCAGCCATTTGTCAGCTATGTGACTTTGGGCAAGTCACTTAACTTCTCTGTGTCCAGTTACCCCATCTGTAAAATGGAGATTAAAACTGTGAGACCCACGTGAGACACCCTGATCAACTTGTATCCTCCTCAGTGCTTAGAATAGTGCTTTGCACATAGTAAGCCCTTAACAAATGCCATCACTATTATTATTCTATTATTTATTCCTCTATTTTATTAATAATGTATATAAAATAATGTTGGTATTTGTTAAGCGCTTACTATGTGCAGAGCACTGTTCTAAGCGCTGGGGTAGACACAGGGGAATCAGGTTGTCCCACGTGGGGCTCACAGTCTTAATCCCCATTTTACAGATGAGGGAACTGAGGCACAGAGAAGTTAAGTGACTTGCCCACAGTCACACAGCTGACAAGTGGCAAAGCTGGGATTCGAACTCATGAGCCCTGACTCCAAAGCCCGTGCTCTTTCCACTGTGCCATGCTGCTTCTCATATATATATATGATCTATTTATCTATTTTGATGGTATTGATGCCTGACTGCTTGTTTAGTTTTGCAATCTGTCTCCCCCTTTTAGAGTGTGAGCCCATTGTTGAGCAGGGGTAGTTTCTATCTGTTGCTGAATTGTACATTCCAAGCGCTTAGTACTGATGTAGCAATCAATATGGGAAGGGATAAACGCATGGATTAACATGGTAGCAGTTTCAGTGGAGCAGAAAGGCTGTGTTTTAATCACAATTTCAAGGCTGAATGAAGAGGATATGTGATTAGAATGAATATAAGGTTTGAGTGAGATCGATGACTTAAGGATATTGCCAAATATACAGGCTTGTGAGACAGGGAAGAGGGTAATGTTTTCAACACTGATGGGACAGTCTTGGGGAGGACAGAGTTTGGGTTGGAAGATAAGGAGTTCTGTTTTGGACAAAAGTTTGAGGTGTCATTGAGACATCCAGATAGAGATGTCCTGAAGGCAAGGAGGAAATTTGAGGCTGCAGAGGAGAGGTCATTGTGGGCAAGGGACATGTCTACCGGCCCTGTTATATGGCAGTAACAATAATAATTATATATTAATAACTAGAAATAACTGTGGTATTTGTTAATCACTTACTATGAGTGAGGTACTGTTCTAAGCACAGGGGTAGATAAAGGGTAATCAGGTTGGACACAGTCCCTGTCCCCCAAAGAGGTCACAGTATTAACCCCCATTTTACAGGTGAGGTAATTTAGTCACAGAGAAGTTAAGTGATTTGCCCAAGATTACATAGCAGACAAGTGGCAGAGCCAGAATTAGAACCCAGGTCCTTCTGACTGCCAGGCCCTAGCTCTTTCCACAAGGCCATGCTGCTTCTCTTAAGTGTTTATTATATGCCAAGCACTAGTCTAAATGATGTGGTAGATACAATAATCAAATTGGACACAGGCCCTGTCCCTCATGGGGATCACAGTCTAGATAGCAGGGCATCTGATTTAATCCCCATCTTACAGTTTAGCATGGCTCAGTGGAAAGAGCTTGGGAGCCAGATGTCATGGTTTCAAATCCTCACTCTGCTACCTGTCAGCTGTATGACTGTGGGCAAGTCACTTAACTTTTCTGTGCCTCAGTTACCTCATCTGTAAAATGGGGATTAAGACTATGAGCCCCGTGTGGGACAACCTGATTCCCTTGTGTCTACCCCAGCGCTTAGAACAGTGCTTGGCACATAGTAAGCGCTTAATAAAAATGCAAACCCTGTCCTTTCCTTGACTTCTCTGTCACCATGGATGACACCACCATCCTTCCCATCTCACAACTGCAACCTGGTGCCATCCTTGACTCTGCTCTCTCATTCACCCAACACATCCAATCCATCACCAACACCTGCCGGTCTCACTTTTACAATATCGCAAGATCCGTCCTTTCCTCTACATCCAAACTGCTATCTCGCTGGTACAAGCTCTCATAATATGCTGACTGGATTATTGTGTCAGCCTTCTCTCTGATCTCCCTTTCTCCTGCCTCTTCCCACCCCAGTCTATTCTTCATTCCGCTGCCCGGATCATCTTCCTACAGAAATGACCGAGGCAAGTCACTCCCCTCCGTAAAACCTCCAGTGGTTGCCTATCAACTTCTGCACGAAGCAAAAACTCCTCACTGTTGGCTTCAAAGCTCTCCATTACCTTGCCCCCGTCCTACCTCACCTCCCTTCTCTCTTTCTACTGCCCACCCTGTGCACTCTGCTCCTCTGCCACTCACCTCTTCATGGTCCCCCGTTCAGGCCTATCCTGCCATCGACCTGGCCCACATCCTACTGCTGTCCTGAAATGCCCTCCCTTCTCATGTCCGCCAAACTCTCTTCCCTTCTTCAAAGCTCTACTGAGAGCTCAACTCCTCCAAGAGGCCTTCCCAGGCTGAGTCCCCCTTTCCTCTCCTCCACTTCTCCCCCCCCCGCCGTTCCCGGGCTCCTCTCCCTTCCCCTCTCCTCAGCACTGTGCTCATTTATATATATTATTTGTATATATTATTATTACCCTGTTTATTTTGTTAATCAGGTGTACATCCCCTTGATTCTATTTATCTTGATGATGATGTCTTGTTTTTGTTTTGTTCTGTTTTGCTCTGCTGTCTGTCTCCCCTCTTTAGACTGTGAGCCCAACACTGGGCAGGGATTGTCTCTAATTGCTGCTGAATTGTACATTCCAATTGCTTAGTACAATGCTCTTTGCATAGTAAGGGCTCAATAAATGCTCCAAACAAAAACTCCTCACTCTAGGCTTCAAGGATCTCCATTCCCTTGCCCCTTCCTACCTCTCCTCCCTTCTCTCTTTCTACTGTCCACCCCGCACACTCCGCTCCTCTGCCGCCCACTTCCTCACCGTCCCTCGGTGTCGCCTATCCCACTGTCGACCCCTGGGCCACGTCCTCCCGCAGTCCTGGAATGCCCTCCTTCCTCACCTCCGACAATCTAATTCTCTTCCCGTCTTCAAATCCCTACTTAAAGCTCACCTCCTCCAAGAGGCCTTCCCAGACTGAGCTCCCCCATTTTTCCCTCTGCTCCCTCTACCCCCCTTCACCTCTCTGCTGTTAAACCCTCTCCTCCTCCCCCTCTCCCTTCCCACCCCCTTAGCACTGTACTTGTCCGCTCAACTGTATATATCTTCATCACCCTATTTATTTTGTTTATTTTGTTTCATGAGATGTACATCACCCTGATTCTATTTATTTGCCATTGTTTTTATGAGATGTTCTTCTCCTTGACTCTGTTTATTACCATTGTTCTTGTCTGCCTGTCCCCCCCGATTAGACTGTAAGCCCGTCAAAGTCTCTATCTGCTGCTGATTTCTACATTGCAAACACTTAGTACAGTGCTCTGCACATAGTAAGCGCTCAATAAATACTATTGAATGAATGAATAAATACTATTGAATGAATGAATACAACCACAAACAGGCACATTCCCTGCCCACAGTGAGTTTACAGTCTAATAATAATAATTATGGTATTTGTTAAGCGCTTACTATGTGCAGAACACTGTTCCAAGCGCTGGGGAGGATACAGAGTAATCAGGTTGTGCCATGTGAGTGACACATGGACTCGGGAGCTCCTCTCCCTTGCAGCTGAGCCTGGACCACCCGTCCCCTATTCCTGGCAAGGCCCCCCCTTCGGCTGCCGCTCGCTGACTCATCTGCGCCGCCCCCGCCTCTCCTGGGAGCTGTGCATTGGACCGCCCGGCCCCACGCCTGACTGAACCTTTTGCAACCCGGACCTCTGGATCTCTGCACCCCCACTCAAGGACTCCGCCACTAAGGATCTCCCCTCCCGCCACCCCGCCCCCGCAGACCCCCCAGCCAACAGCTCCTATTGTGCTCCCCTGCTCGGGCCCGGGACATTGTGCTCCCCAACCACCCTTCCCCCACTTCGCCCGAAGCGGCCATCCTTTGGGAAGCCCTCACTCCCTCATCCCCGTGAGGTGATTCATCTCCCACGCACCCACCCCAGGTGACGATGTCCTTGTTCTCACCATGTTACCTTACCTCAGCCGCCGCCTATGTCCACAACCCACCCCGGACATCCTCAGGGCTCCCGCAGCAGTCTCACAGACATTCAGTCATGAGGCCCGGGACTCTCCTTGACACCGGTCTTTTGGCTTTGATTTTGATCAGGTCGACCCTTAGTCAAGTCGACCCCCGACCCTGGTCATCACCCGCTTATTATATTACCTCTTTCTCATGTTATCATTAATGGTTGTCAGTGCTGCCACCTAACCCTCTGGCCTCACCATATCCTTCCACTACCCCCCATCTCCTGCCCCACCCAATCCTCTCCTTCCCCTCTTGCCCAGCTGTTTCCGGCTCTCTCTGCCTCCTCCCTTCCTCTGTCCTAGAACCCCACTTTACCAGCGCCACCCCTCCTCCCCCTCCTTCTGCCCTGCCCCCTTCCCTCTTCCCCACTCATACCCCATCCCAGTCCTCCTGTCCCACCACCACCCTTCCTCCCCTTTTGCCCCTCCCCGTCCAGGGCCCCACCACCTCGTTCCCATCCAAACCCTCCCCTACCCTAACTCTCCCTCCTCTTCCCCCCTTGCACCCACAGCTACTTTCAAGTGTGGCCTCTGGAACCCTTGCTCCATTACAGGTAAAATACCTTTCATCCATGACCTTATACTTTTCCGCTCTCTCCTCCTCCTTGCCCTTAACGGACACTTGGCTCACTTCCAAAGACACGGTCTCCGCCGCTGCTCTCTCCAGTGGGGCCTCTCCTTCTCCCACTCCCCCAGACTCACCGGTAAGGGAGGAGGCGTCGGCTTCCTCCTCTCACCCCGTTGCCGCTTCTGCACTATCCCTCCTCCCCTTCCCTCTCCTTCCCTTCCTTTGAAGCCCATATCATTCGCCTCTACCACCCCCTCCAGATACTTGTAGCTGTCATCTACCACCCTCCTGGTCCCACCTCCAACTTCAACCACTTAGACCCCCTTCTCACCTTCCTTCTCTCTGCCCCCTCCGATCCTCGGAGACTTCAACATCCACATGGATGTACCCGGTGACTCCTCTGCCGCCTGCCTGCTATCGCTCGACTCTGCTGACCTCCTGCTCCACCATACCTCACCCACTCACCGACTTGGTCACACCTCAATCTCGTCATCTCCTACTGCTGCACTATCTCCTCCCTCACCAACTCTGAAATCCCTCTCTCAGACCATAACCTTCTCACCTGCCTCATCTTTCCCACTCCCTCCCCCTGCACATCTTTGCTACACCCCCACAGAGACCTCCGCTCTCTTGATCCCATCCATCTCTCCAAAAGCATCTCTCCCCACCTTGCTCCCTGTCCTCTCTTCCCAGTCTCGATGAACATGGCACTGCTCTCAACTCCACCCTCTCTACTCATCTCAATTCTCTCACCCCCCTTTCCCTCCGCCGCTCTGGGTCACTGCCTCTCTCCTCCTCCTACGCTCCTATGCTTGAGCTGCCAAGCGCTGCTGGCCAAGGCCCAAGCACCAAGCCAACCTTATCCATTTCAACTTTATCTTTTCCTGCCTTAACTCTGCCCTCTCCTCTGCCAGGCAAAACTTCTTCTCCTCTCTCATCGACACCCATGCCAGTCACCCCTGCCAATTGTTCCAGACCTTTAACTCTCTCCTTAGGCCCCCTATTCCTCCCCCATCTTTCACCCCTAATGATCTGGCCACCTACTTCATCACAAAAATTAACACAATCAGGTCTGAGCTCTCCAAAGTCACCCCTCCCTCTCACCCCTCCCCCCACCAGCCCTCTCCCCTACTTTCCCATCCTTCCCTGCAGTATCCTCAGAGGAGATCTCCTCCCTCCTCGCAAGTGCCACCCCTTCCACCTGTGCCTTGGACCCCATTCCTGTTCACCTTATAAAAATCATCGCCCCTGCCCTTCTCCCCTCCTTAACTTCTATCTGCAACCACTCACTCTCCAATGGCTTCTTCCCCTCTGCCTTCAAACATGCCCATGCCCCCCCATCCTAAAAAAACTCTCTCTTGACCCCACTTCCCCTTCCAGTTATCGCCCTATCTCCCTACTACCCTTCCTTTCCACGCTCCTAGAATGAGTCGTCTACACTCGCTGCTTAGAATTCCTTAACTCCAATTCTCTTCTTGACCCCCTCCAATCTGGCTTCCATCCCCTCCACTCTACCGAGACTGCTCTCTCTAAGGTCACCCATGACCTCCTCCTTCTTGCCAAATCCAATGGCTCCTTCTCTATCCTAATCCTCCTTGACCTCTCAGCTGCCTTTGACACTCTCGACCATCCCCTTCTCCTCCACACCTTATCTCACCTTGGCTTCACGGACTCCGTCCTCTCCTGATTCTCCTCTTCTCTCTCTGGCCGGTCATTCTCAGTCTCCTTCACAGGCTCCTCCTCCCCCTCCCATCCTCTAACTGTTGGGGTTCCTCAAGGGTCAGTTCTTGGCCCTCTTCTGTTCTCCATATACACTCACTCCCTCGATGCACTCATCCGCTCTCACGGCTTCAACTATCATCTCTATGCAGATGACACACAGATCTACATCTCCCCTCTGCCCCCCCATTTCAGGCTCGTATCTCCTCCTGCCTCCAAGACGTCTCTACCTGGATGTCTGCCTGCCACCTAAAACTCAACATGACCAAAACTGAGCTCCTCATCTTCCCTCCCAAACCCTTTCCTCTTCCTGACTTCCCTATCACTGAGGATGGTTAGACCATCATCCTTCCCGTCTCTCAGGCCCACAACCTCGGTGTCGTCTTTGACTCAGCTCTCTCGTTCACCCCACACATCCGATCCATCACCCAAACCTGCCGGTCTCACCTTTAAAATATAGCCAAGATCCGCGCTTTCCTCTCCACCCAAACAGCTACCTTACTGTTACAGGCTCTCGTAATATTCCGGCTAGATTACTGTGTCAGCCTGCTCTCTGATCTCCCTTCCTCCTCTCTCGCCCCGCTCCAGTCTAGTCTTCACTCCGCTGCCCTGCTCATCTTCCTGCAGAAATGCTCTGGGCATGTCACTCCCCTTCTTAAAAACCTCCAGTGGTTGTCTATCAGCCTTCGCACAAAACAAAAACATCTCATTCTAGGCGTCAACGCTTTCCATCACCTTGCCCCCTCCTATCCTCCCTTCTCTCTTTCCACTGCCCACCCCATACGCCCACCTCCTCACCGTCCCCCATTCTCGCCTATCCCGCCGTCAACCCCTGGGCCACGTCCTCCCGCGGTCCTGGAATGCCCTCCCTCCTCACCTCCGCCAAACTAATTCTCTTCCCCTCTTCAAAACCCTAAAGCTCACCTCTTCAAGAGGCCTTCCTAAACTGAGCTCCCCTTTTCCCTCTGCTCCCTCTACCCCCCTTCACCTCTCCTCAGCTAAGCCCTCTTTTCCCCCCTTTCCCTCTGCTCCTCCCCCTCTCCCTTCCCATCCCTTCAGCACTGACTCGTCCACTCAACTGTATATATTTTCATTACCCTATTTATTTTGTTAATGAGATGTACATCACCTTGATTCTATTTGTTATTGTTTTAATGAGCTGTTCATCCCCTTGATCCTATTTATTGCTATTGTTCTTGTCTGTCTGTCTCCCCCAGTTAGACTGTAAGCCTGTCAAAGGGCAGGACTGTCTCTATCTGTGACCGATTTGTACATTACAAGTGCTTAGTACAGTGCTCTGCACATAGTAAGCGCTCAATAAATACTATTGAATGAATGAATGTGAGGCTCACAGTCTTCATCCTCATTTTACAGATGAAGGAACTGAGGCACAGAGAAGTGAAGTGACTTGCCCACAGACAGCTAACAAGTGGCAGATCTGGGATTCAAACCCATGAGCTCTGACTTCCAAGTCCAGGTTCTTCCCACTGAGCCATGCTGAGTCCAGAGGAGAAGAGGAAACTAGTTAAGTCAGGGAAGATCTCTTGGACAGGATGTGCCTTCAGTACGGTTTTGATGGTGGGGGAGAATAATTATCAGTTGTATATAATGTGGAAGGGTGTTTCCAGACTAGAGGCAGGACATGGAGAAGAGGTCTGCAGTGAGGTTGATGAGATAGAGGTACCGTGAGAAGATTAGAGGAGCAGAATAGTAGGACAGTAGGGAGGCGAGGTAACGTGGCACCTGGAGAAGCAGCACAATGTAGTGAATAGAATACGGGCCTGTGACTCAGAATGTTGTGAGGTCTAATCTCGGCTTCGCCACTTGTCTTTGTGTGACCTTGGGTCACTTCACTTCTCTGTGCCTCAGTTTGCTCATATGTAAAATGGGGATTGAGATATGAGCCCCACATGGGACAGGGACTATGTCCAAGCCGATCTGTTTGTATTCACTCCAACGTTTAGTACAGTGCCCGGAACGCAGTAAGTACTGTCTCATTAATGGGCTCCCATCCCAAAAATGTAAGGGTTCCTCAAGGGTCAGTGCTTGATCCCCTTCTATTCGCCATCTATACTTAGTCCCTTGGTGAACTCACTCGCATCCATGGCTTCAACTATCATCTCTACACAAGTGACACCCAAATCTCTATCTCCTCTCCTGTCTCTCTTCTCCCTCCAGGCTCACATAATAATAATATTGGTAATTGTTAAGCACTTACTATGTGCTAAGCACCGCCTTAAGCACTGGGGTAGATACAAGGTAGTTGGGTTGTTCCACATGGGGCTCACAATCTTCATCCCCATTTTACAGATGAGGTAAATGAGGCACAGATAATTTAAATGATTTGCCCAAGTCACAGCTGACAAGTGGTGGACCTGGGATTAGAATCCATGACCTTTAACTCCCAAGTCCAGGCTCTCTCCATTGAGGTATGCTGCTTCCTGCCTTCCTGCCTTCAGGAAGGAGGTATCCCCTCCTGCCTTCAGGACATCTCCACTTGAATGTCTGCCCACCACCTAAAACTCAGCATGTCTAAGAATGAGCACCTTATCTTCCCTCCCAAACCCCATCCTCTTCCTGACTTCCCCATCACTGTGGACGGCACTACCATCTTTCCCATCTTATATGCCTGCAACCCTGGTGTCATCATTGACTCTGCTCTCTCACTCCACATAAACAATGTCACCAAAACCTACCAGTCTCACCTTCACAACATCGCCAAGATCTACCTTTTCCTTTCTATCCAAACGGCTACCTTGTTGGTACAACCTCTCATCTTATCCTGACTGGATTACTGCTTCAGCATCCTTTCTGACCTCCCAACCTCCTGCCTCTCCCTGCTTCACTCTATACTTCACTCGGCTGCCTGGATTATTTTACTACAGAAACACTCTGGGCATGTCATCCCACTTCTCAAAAATCTCAAGGGTTGCCTATCAACCTTCTCGTCACTATTGGCTTCAAAGCTCTCCATCACCTTGCCCCCTCCTACCTCACCTCCCTTCTTTCTACAGCCCAGCCCTCACACTTCGCTCCTCTGCCGCTGCTAATCTCCCCGTGCCTCGTTCTCACCTGTCCCGTCGACCCTTGGCCCACATCCTACCTCTGTCCTGGAATGCCCTCCTTCAATCTGCCAAACTAGTTCTCTTTCCCCCTTCCACGCCCTTCAGAGAGCTCACCTCCTCCAGACCTTCCCAGACTGAGCCCCTTTTCCTCTGCTCCTCCTCCCCTCCGCATCGCCTCTACTCTCTCCCTCTGCTCTCCCTCCTTCCCTCACCACAGCACTTGTGTATATTTTTACATATAAATAATAGTAATAATGTTGGTATTTGTTAAGCGCTTACTATGTGCAGAGCACTGTTCTAAGCGCTGGGGTAGACATGGGAATCAGGTTGTCCCACGTGGGGGCTCACAGTCTTAATCCCCATTTTACAGATGAGGTAACTGAGGCCCAGAGAAGTTGTGATTTGCCCAGTCACACAGCTGACAAGTGGCAGAGCTGGGATTCGAACTCATGACCTCTGACTCCAAAGCCTGTGCTCTTTCCAATGAGCCACACTGCTTCTCTATTGAGTCATATTGATTACTCTCTTTTATTATGATGTGTATTTATCTACGATTGTTTATTTTGATGGTATCGATGCATGTCTACTTGTTATGTTTTGTTGTCTATCTCTCTCTGTGAGCCTGCTGTTGGGTAGGGATTGTCTCTGTTGCCGAACTGTACTTTCCAAGTGCTTAGTACAGTGCTCTGCACACAGTATACACTCAATAAATATGATTGAATGAAATACCAGAATTATTATTATTATTATGGGGCAAGGTAATTGAGTACTTTAAAGCCAATGATAAAGAGTTTCTACTGGATGCAAAGGTAGACAACCACTAGAGGTTCTTGAGGAAAGGAGAAATATGACCTGAACACTGTCCTCTCCTGGGTCTCCTCCTATCTCTCTAGCCACTCATTCTCAGGCTTTTTCGTGTACTCCTCCTCTGCCTCCCACACCTCATCTGTGGGAGTCCCTCATAGTTCAGTTATGGGTCCCCTTATATTTTCATTCAATAGTATTTACTGAGCGCTTACTATGTGCAGAGCACTGTACTAAGCGCTTGGAATGTACAATTTGTCAACAGATAGAGACAATCCCTGCCCATTGACGGGCTTTCAGTCTAACGGGCTTACAGTCTAAATTACAGTTCTCCAACAACCTTTCCCTTGGAGCACTCATTTAGTTCCTTGGCTTCAACTGCTATCTCCATGCAGATAATGCTCAAATCTACATCTCATTGCCCTGACTTGCTCCCTTTGCTCTTTCCCCTTTCCAGCCCCAGAGCATTTGCATACATAGCTGTCATTTTATTTATTTGTATTGCTGTCTGTCTCCACCCCTTGGACTGTAAGCTCCTTATGAACAGGGAATGTGACCTTATGGTTGTACTCTCCCAAGCGCTTAGTACAGTACTCTGCACACAATAAGCACTCCATAAATACACATGAATGAATGGATCTCCTGTCCTAGTCTCTCGCCTGCTCTGCAGTCTCATATTTCCTCAAGACATCTCTACTTGATGTCATGCTCACACCTCAAATTTAACATACCCCAAACAACTTCCCACCAAAACTCTGTCCTCTTTATGACTTTTCTGTCACTGTAAACAGCACCACCAAACTGGCATTACCCTCAATTTATTCAATCTGTCACGAAATCCTGTTGATGCAACCTTCACAACATTACTAAAATCATCCTTTGTTCTCAATCCAAACTGTTACCATATTAATCCAAGGTCTTAGTTTATCCTGATTAACCAATATATCAGTCTACTTCCTGACTTCCAAACCTCATGTCTCTCCTCACCCTGGTACATTCTTCAATCTGCTGCTCTGATCATTTTTCTACAAAAACAGTGTTTCCTCACTCCTCAAGAACTCCCAGTGGTTGCCAATCCACTTCCAAATCAAACAGAAACTCCTCACCATTGGCTTTAAAACACTCTAATCATATTGCCTCTTCTATCTTATGTCACTGCTGTTATGCTACAACCCACTCCACACACTCCTCTATTGTAACCTACTTACAATAATAAATTACAGCTATATATGTAAGTGCTATGAGGCTGAGGGAGGGATGAATAAGAGAAGCAAATCCAAGTGCAAAGTGACATAAAAGGGAGAGGGGACTTGGGAACTAGGAAATGAGGGCTAAATCATGGAGGTCTTCTTGGAGATGTGCCTTTACACTTGGATTTGCTCCCTTCATTCAAATTTCCCTCATTCCCAAAGCACTTATATGTATATCTGCTACTTTGTTAAAAAAAAAAAGTTGGTATTTGTTAAGCGCTTACTATGTGCCGAGCACTGTTCTAAGTGCTGGGGTAGACACAGGGGAATCAGGATGTCCCACGTGGAGCTCACAGTCTTAATCCCCATTTTAGAGATGAGGTAACTGAGGCACAGAGAAGTTAAGTGACTTGCCACACAGCTGACAAGTGGCAGAGCTGGCATTCAAACTCATGACCTCTGACTCCAAAGCCCGTGCTCTTTCCACTGAGCCATGCTGCTTCTCTATTATACTACTCCCTTTAGTACAATGCTCTGCACACAGTAAGCAGTCAATAAATACAAATGATGGATCACTTGATTCATCTTCATGTTCTCATATCAGAGTGACAAGCAGAAAATGAAATCTTATTTCAGTCTTAATATTGGCTGTGTTAAAAAATCAAACTCAACCTACTATTGAGCTATGAAGTGAGAACATCATCTCTGGAATGAATCAGTCATTAATTAACTCAGTGTCACATTGTTTTTTGTGGTTTTATTTAAATGAATTTCAATTAAGCCCCAAAATGTAGGTTCAATATAAATACAATAACAGTTCATTAATTTTTAACTAATGATGAAAAATTTAAAACAAATTGACAAAAAACTTAACATATCACCAAGCTGGTATTGATGTTCATGGATTTATAAATCTCTGAATAACTACTACAGAGGGAAAAACATTACAAACAGTTTGAAGCACAGGCAAAACACATTCCAAATAGTAAACTGAAAGAACTTGGAACCCAAAATTACCCAATTACCCAATATTTTGCACTGCACACACGGTTACAGTTTAAAGCCATTTAAAACTTTTAGCAACTATGTAGCCTCCCCAGAAAATAAACCTAGGTCCCTTAACATTCCAAATAAATAAAACAGCCCATTTTATGTAAAATATGTCAAAATATCCCCATCAGGTTTATTTCATGTGTAAATTCTGGGAATACTTTAAAGAGGAAAACTGACTTTTTTCCTTAAGATTTGTAAAGTACAAGTTGCTGTATCTTACAAAAATTGAACAGATACTGCTAACAGGTCTAAAGAGAAAGTTATTTGAACTGACCAATTCTGGGCTTGGGGTAGGCAGGCTGCTCTCAGGCAACTAAGACATATCTCACTACATCTGATTATCTATCCTTGAATGAAAGAAAAAAGGGATAAACATTAAAAGACCAGGAAACTATGGCAGAATGCAGATTTTCTAAAACGGAAGAAATTTAAAGAGAGCTCAGGAATCAATTAAAAGATTTATTTTCAAATTGAGAAAAGTCAATTTTGCGATTTGAGTGTTTCTGTTCAATAAAGTAACAAATAAACAAGGTCACAACCTGAAACACTCAGAAATTTTGAAGGTAAGATGAATAATTAAGAACATTAAAATATTTACACTAGTAGATTTCAACTATGTACTTAACAATTGAGAATAGATGATATTTCAAACTAGGGACTGATAAAATAAGTATAAAGAACTTGAGCATTCTTTATAACTGGTATTTCTATAAATTTCAAAAGGCAAGTTCTTCTTTGAGCCTTCTTTTATTTAGAACAATTTAGAAAGAAAGATGCCAATGTAACATTCTGTGCCTCAAGAAATCTCTAGTTTTTTGAGGATTCTTTTCCAACAAAAATAATAATAATAATCACCATCTATCTACATTAAATCCCTGAAGAAGTCACCAAAAGCAACTGTCTACCTCCCAAGATAACTGGTGATGAAAATATGCCTTCCAATGATTGCCCATTTTTCTGCCATTTTATAGACAAAGTCTGCATCAGAGTAATTGCAATCTTTATCCCAAAGCCATAATAATCTCCAGTTGCCACTCTCTACAACATATTTTTGGGCCAATGAAACATGGTTCTCGAATGTTTCTGTTTAGGGACAAAGGCATTCACCTGAATTCAAAACACAACCAAGCACAGTATTTGGAAAACACCTGAAACCCCCTTTAGCAGTGCAGAAGTGTTATTCTCTATTACTCAGTAATTACTTTTTTTATAGGCAGAATTTGAAATACCGAAATTTTAAAATTCACTTTTATATTTTCTTTAGTCTTGGTAATTATTCTAGATTTGTTTCATTTTTTATAGGGGCATCTTTCCTCTCTCCATGAAATGCTACATCTTTAGCTTCGGCAAAAAAAAAAATCTGTTCCTTTCAGAGTTAAAAAGCAACCATAGTTCATGAAAAATCCTTTCAGGACTCAGGTAATTCAATGACAACAAGGTTTCTTATGTCAGTGGTAACAACCAAATCTGCTCTTCTGGTGAAGCTCTAACTAGCAGTTACTAGCCTCAAATCCTGGTTCTGCAGATTTACAGTGGATATTTATTATTTGCTACTAAAATGGAGTTTCTGGTAAATAAAACTCTGACATATGGGTTTCCCTTTCTTTGGACTTTGGAATCAGGTGGGAAGCAGGTTCTCTGCTGAAGATTCACTTTGGTAGGGTAATCAGAATGATGGTAGTTTACTGATGCACAAAACCAACTTCATCTTTCCAGTGTGCCAAACGAAATATTTTTCTTTCTTGCCAATCACTCTTCTTGCTTCACTGTGCCTGTGGTCTCTCATCCTCTTCTCTCCCTCTTCTCTCCACTGATGGGTTTATCCTTCTTTTTTCTGCTTTTTGCTTTTGCCCAGTGGTAGTTCATTTATAGCACTGGAAACTGCTCTCCATTCTAGTTTTTTGGCTTTTTATTACCCAGAATAAGATGATGATAGACTAAACTTTGCACAAGCTTAGGTTTTCTTCCTTATCCTAAAGGAGTAGGGAAATAGAAGGGGAGGAGAGCAGAAAGATGATATTCATATTAGGAAAAAAAAACTTTATGGGTTGGGATTCTTCTTCCCCTCTCCTCCAAGCCTTCATTTTGTAACTGAAAGGGGATAACTGAGTAGGAGTAGGAGTAAGAGCAGGAGACAGTATTTACTCATTACCCATTTGATTCAGGGGACTAGGAGGGCCTTGGGGTCAACTAAGTGAAAACATAAGAGCTGATGTTCCCTTTATCTAATTGCTTTTATCCAATTGAAACTGTTGTGAAGAAATACACAGTTTCATATTTTTGATGCCCTCAGGGGGAGAAAGGACACTTCTTGAGTCAGGTCCCATACATATACAGATCAGAAGTGGGGGTAACAGAGTTGTAAGTTTGCCCCTTGCTTTAAGCTCCATAAGAGATTCTGGTACAAATATATAAGGTCCAAAAGAAACCATTGGACTAGTCAATAATGATTTATCTTACCTTTTACCTAAAAATAAGCAAAATCCTATTCTACTTTTAAATTCATAAAACATTAACCTGCCTTTTTTAGGAACTGCTTGCTTATTAAAATTTCTTGTCCAGGGCAGTCCCCCGTCCAGGGCCCCGCCACCTCCTTCCCATCCAAACCCTCCCCTCCCCCCGCCCTTTCCCCCCCTCCCCCCCTTGCACCCACAGCTACTTTCAAGTGTGGCCTCTGGAACCCCCGCTCTATTACAGGTAAACTACCTTTCATCCATGACCTTTTCCTCTCTCGCTCTCTCCTCCTCCTCGCCCTTTCGGAAACGTGGCCCTCTCCCGAAGACACGGTCTCTGCCGCCGCTCTCTCCAGCGGAGGCCTCTCCTTCTCCCACTCCCCCAGACTCACCGGTAAGGGAGGAGGCGTCGGCTTCCTCTTCTCGCCCCATTGCCGCTTCTGCACTATCCCTCCTCCCCTTCCCTCTCCTTCCCTTCCTTTGAAGCCCATATCATTCGCCTCTACCACCCCCTCCAGTTACTTGTCGCCGTCATCTACCGCCCTCCCGGTCCCACCGCTGACTTCTTCAACCACCTTGACCCCTTTCTCAACTTCCTTCTCTCCTTCTCTCTGCCTACTCTGATCCTTGGAGACTTCAACATCCATATGGATGTACCCGACGACTCCTCTGCCGCCCGCCTGCTATCCCTCCTCGACTCTGCCGACCTCCTCCTCCACCATACCGCGCCCACTCACCGACTCGGTCACACCCTCGATCTCGTCATCTCCTACCGCTGCACTATCTCCTCCCTCACCGACTCTGAAATCCCTCTCTGACCATAACCTTCTCACCTGCCTCATCTCTCACACTCCCTCCCCCTGCAAATCTTCGCTACTGCCCCACAGAGACCTCCGCTCTCTCGATCCCATCCATCTTTCCAATAGAATCTCTCCTCACCTTGCCGCCCTGTCCTCTCTTCCCACTCTCGATGATCAGGTCTCCGCTCTCAACTCCACCCTCTCTACTCATCTCGACTCTCTCACCCCCCTTTCCCTCCGCTGCTCTCGCTCCACTAACCCACAGCCCTGGATCACCTCCTCCGTCCGCCTCCTACGCTCCTATGCTCGAGCTGCTGAGCGCTGCTGGCGAAAGTCCAAGCACCAAGCCGACCTCACACACTTCAAATTTATCCTTTCCTGCCTTAACTCTGCCCTCTCCTCCGCCAGGCAAAGCTTCTTCTCCTCCCTCATCGACACCCATGCCCGTCACCCCCGCTGATTGTTCTGGACCTTTAACTCTCTCCTTAGGCCCCCTGTTCCTCCCCCTCCCCCATCTCTCACCCCCAATGATCTGGCCACCTATTTCCTCACGAAAATCCACACGATCAGGTCTGAGCTCCCCAAAGTCACCCCTCCGCCTCTCCCCTCCCTCCCACCAACCCCCTCCCCTAATTTCCCATCCTTCCCTGCAGTATCCTCAGAGGAGATCTCCTCCCTCCTCGCAAGTGCCACCCCCTCCACCTGCGCCTCGGACCCCATTCCCTCTCACCTTATTAAAACCATCGCCCCTGCCCTCCTCCCTTCCTTAACTTCTATTTTTAACCACTCAATCTCCAAGGGCTCCTTCCCCTCTGCCTTCAAACATGCCCACGTCTCCCCCATCCTAAAAAAACCCGCTCTTGACCCCACTTCCCCCTCCAGTTATCGTCCTATCTCCCTACTACCCTTCCTTTCCAAAATCCTAGAACGAGTCGTCTACAATCGATGCTTAGAATTCCTTAACTCCCATTCTCTCCTAGACCCCCTCCAATCTGGCTTCCGTCCCCTCCACTCTACCGAGACTGCTCTCTCTAAGGTCACCCATGACCTCCTTCTTGCCAAATCCAATGGCTCCTACTCCATTCTAATCCTCCTTGACCTCTCTGCTGCTTTTGACACTGTCGACCATCCCCTCCTCCTCCATACCTTATCTCACCTTGGCTTCACGGACTCTGTCCTCTCCTGGTTCTCCACTTACCTCTCTGGCCGGTCATTCTCGGTCTCCTTCGCTGGAGCCTCCTCCCCCTCCCATCCTTTAACTGTTGGAGTTCCTCAAGGGTCAGTTCTTGGCCCTCTTCTGTTCTCCATTTACACTCACTCCCTCGGTGAACTCATTCGCTCTCACGGCTTTGACTACCATCTCTACGCAGATGACAAGCAGATCTACATCTCCGCCCCTGTCCTCTCCCCTTCCCTTCAGGCTCGCATCTCCTCCTGCCTCCAGGACGTCTCCACCTGGATGTCGGCCCGCCACCTAAAACTCAACATGAGCAAGACTGAGCTCCTCATCTTCCCTCCCAAACCCGGTCCTCTCCCAGACTTCTCTATCACCGTGGATGGCACGACCATCCTTCCCGTCTCTCAGGCCCGCAATCTCGGTGTCATCCTTGACTCGTCCCTCTCATTCACCCCACACATCCTATCCGTTACCAAGACCTGCCGGTTTCACCTCTACAATATCGCCAAGATCCGCTCTTTCCTCGCCACCCAAACGGCTACCTTACTGCTTACATCCCGGCTAGACTACTGTGTCAGCCTTCTCTCTGACCTCCCTTCCTCCTCTCTCGCCCCGCTCCAGTCTATTCTTCACTCCGTTGCCCGGCTCATCTTCCTGCAGAAACGATCTGGGCATGTCACTCCCCTTCTTAAACAACTGCAGTGGTTGCCTATCAACCTCCGCTCCAAACAAAAACTCCTCACTCTAGGCTTCAAGGCTCTCCATCACCTTGCCCCTTCCTACCTCTCCTCCCTTCTCTCTTTCTACCGCCCACCCCGCACACTCCGCTCCTCTGCCGCCCACCTCCTCACCGTCCCTCGGTCTCGCCTATCCCGCCGAGGACCCCTGGGTCACGTCCTCCCGCGGTCCTGGAACGCCCTCCCTCCTCACCTCCGCCAAACTGATTCTCTTCCCCTCTTCAAAACCCTACTTAAAACTCACCTCCTCCAAGAGGCCTTCTTCTCCCTCTACTCCCTCTGCCATCCCCCCTTTATCTCTCCGCAGCTAACCCTCTTTTTCCCCTTTTCCCTCTGCTCCTCCACCTCTCCCTTCCCATCCCCACAGCACTGTACTCGTCCGCTCAACTGTATATATTTTCGTTACCCTATTTATTTTGTTAATGAATTGTACATCGCCTTGATTCTATTTAGTTGCCATTGTTTTTACGAGATGTTCTTCCCCTTGACTCTATTTATTGCCATTGTTCTTGTCTGTCCGTCTCCCCCGATTAGACTGTAAGCCCGTCAAATGGCAGGGACTGTCTCTATCTGTTGCCGACTTGTTCATCCCAAGCGCTTAGTACAGTGCTCTGCACATAGTAAGCGCTCAGTAAATACTATTGAATGAATAGTTACTTATAGTATTAGCCTGAAATATTCCATTCTTTGAGTCCTAAGGCAATTCTCCAATATTGCTTGCTTTCACAGCGTATTCTGAATAAAATGTTAATAGGGAAACAGAGAATGTTCTCTTAGTGTACTTCCCACTGATTAGAATACAATGACTATGGTCCTCAGTCATTCTGGGCTACTGGCAGTAAGGCCAAGCAGCTTTTTGACTGCTGGGAAGATCTTACTGGTGGATTGAGGTGATTCTGACATATCTCTAGAAAATAGAGAGCCTGTGAAAGTCATCATGACAGCCTGCCCATCAGATCATCTTTCTATGTTCCCCCCAGTAGGAACAGGAGACATCTTGAGAAACAAATATGATTCAGAAGAACTGAACAATAACTACACTGGAAAGCAGTGTTGCCTAATGGACAGAGCACAAGTCTGGGAGTCAGAAAGACCTGGGTTCCAATCCTGGCTCTGCCAATAGTCTGCTCTGTGACCTTGGGCCAGTGACTTCTCAGTGCCTCAGTTACCCTATCTGTAAAATGGATATTAATAATATGGGACATGGACTGTGTCCAACCTTATTACTTTGTATCAGCTCCAGCACTCAGTACAGTGCCTGGCACACAGTAAGAGCACAGTAAGAGCTTAACAAATACCACTGAAAAATATGAGTTGTTGGAAGAAATCATTAAAAGTTTGTGTAAAGTGAAGTTTGAATATTGAAATGCAAGTTTTTCTTATTGCAACGTTCTTAAGAATTTAATCTTCACATTTGAAGACTGTCCCTTGAGTTTCCTAACCATAATAGTAGTAATAGTAGTAGTAACATTTTTGGAGGGTAAAAAAGGTCCAGTGCACTACATTAAACAGTTGTTTATTACCAAACAAAAGAATGACACATTCCCTATCACATTCCATAAGTCACAAACATGACAATATTTAAAGAACTCAGAATGAGTACATGACTATAAAACTGAATAACCTAAAGTGTTGAGTAATAATAATTATTATTATTAGAGAAGCACCGTGGCTCAGTGGAAAGAGCACAGGCTTTGGAGTCAGGGCTCATGAGTTCGAATCCCAGCTCTGCCACTTGTCAGCTGTGTGACTGTGGGCAAGTCACTTAACTTCTCTGTGCCTCAGTTCCCTCGTCTGTAAAATGGGGATTAAGACTGTGAGCCCCACATGGGACAACTTGATACCCCTGTGTCTACCCCAGCGCTTAGAACAGTGCTCGGCACATAGTAAGCGCTTAACAAATACCAACATTATTATTATTATTAATTAATAATTATGTTATTTGTTAAGCGCTTACTCTGGGCCAAGCACTGTTCAAAGTACTGGGGTAGACACAAGATAATTGGGTTGGATGAGTACCTGTCCCACGTAGGGCTCAGAGTCTTAATCCCCATTTTACAGATGAGGGAACTTAGGCACAGAGAATTGAAGTGACTTCCCCAAGTTCATACAGGAGGCAAGTGGTGGAGACAGGGTTAGAACTCTTGACCTTCACACTCCCAGGCCGTGCTCTATCCAGTAGGCCATGCTGCTACTAGGGGTATAAATGAGTACATACATATGCATCTTAAATTGCTGGTGATCTTATATGATTACAGAAGCCAGGAATTCATCAAGGAAGGTTTGTTGGACTATATGGGTTTCAGGAGGGCTTGTAAAGTCATTTACTGGATTTAGGAAAAGAAGAATTACCAAGATGTGGTAACAACTGGAATGAAGGAGATGGAGGGAGGCAGAAGTGTCGAGTAGAGAAGAGTTAGCTTGGGAAGGTGATGGCAAGTTGCAAATGAAGACAGAAATATATGGTGGGATGGGCTGGTTCTCCCTTAAAGTTAATTAGGATTTTCCAAGTTGCAAATGAAGACAGAAATATATGGTGGGATGGGCTGGTTCTCCCTTAAAGTTAATTAGGAGTTTCTTGATTTGAAAAGTCTTGGACACCTAGTGGAGAACTTTGAGGACAAAGCCAAGTGATGTTTCAAGAAGTTGAACAATGCAGTAGTAAAGATTGAAGGCAAAGGAAGTCAGAGCCAAGGAGACCAGCAAGCAAGATAGTTAAATAATCTAGCTACAGTGTGATGAGTTTATGGAATGAATGGTAACTGTTTTAAAGTAGAGAGGAAGGGAAGGATCTAGGAGATTTTTGTAGAAAAAACTGTAGTATTTTATGCCTAAATATTAAAGTTGAAGATAGATGTGTCTAAAATGACATAAATTTAAAGTATTTCTTAGATTGGGAGGATGCTGTTGACTTCGCTGACATGTCCATCTTCAATTAATTCTCATTTGCTTTACTTCTGCCCTCTCATTCATTCATTCAGTAGTATTTACTGAGTGCTTACTATGTGCAAAGCACTGTACTAAGTGCCTGGAATGTACAAATCGGTAACAGAGACAGTCAGACAAGAACAAAAGCAATAAACAGAATCAAGGGGATGAAGATCTCATTAAAACAATAGCAAATAAACAGAATCAAGGTAATGAACATCACATTAACAAAATAAATAGGGTAATGAAAATATATACAGTTGAGCAGACGAGTACAGTGCTGAGGGGAAGGGAAAGGAGAGCAGGAGGAGCAGAGGGAAAGGGAGGAAAAGACGGCTTAGCTGAGGAGAGGTGAAGGGGGGTAGAGGAGGAGCAGAGGGAGCAGAGGGAAAAGGGGGAGCTCAGTCTGGGAAGGCCTCTTGGAGGAGGTGAGCTTTAAGTAGGATTTTAAAGCGGGGAAGAGAATTAGTTTGGGAGAGGTGAGGAGGGAGGGCATTCCAGGACCGCGGGAGGACATGGCTCAGGGGTCGTTGGCGGGATAGGCGAGAACGGGGATCGGTGGGGAGGTGGGCGGCAGAGGAGTGGAGCGTGAGGGGTGGGCAGTGGAAAGAGAGAAGTGAGGAGAGGTAGGAGGGGGCAAGGTGATGGAGAGCCTTGAAGCCTAGAGTGAGAGTGCTCTTCTAATGGGCAACAATACTTCTCCATCCTTACTGCCTTATGCCCATGGCCTGTGCCAGCTGATCCAGATATTTAAGTGCCTTCTCAACCTTTCTCCCTGTTCCCCGTTTCTTTCCCTAATGAACTGGCTATGAACTTTACTAATAAAATTGAAACCATCATGTATATTATCACTAAATTATCCCCTGCACCTCTCCAGTTTCTCCCTCTGCCTGCATCTTCTACTTTTCTATCTTTCCCCCCAGTTTCTGAAGAGAAGATCTCTCCTCCTCTCAAAATCTATCCCCGCATCATCTGTGTCTCCATCACCCTCCCTTTGGATTTTTCAAATACTTGCTCCCTACCTCCTTCACTCCATGACCACCATTTTCAACTTCAGTGGTTTCTTCCCCACTTATTTCAAATAAGCTCATGGCTCCCATCATGGTAGCAATCAAAATAACATTAACAACAATAATAGTATTTGTAAGGGCTTACTATGTGCCAGGCACTGTACTAATTGCTGGGGTGGATACCAGCAAATAAGGTCCTTACATAAGGCTCACAGTCTTAATCTCCACTTTATTTTGCCCAAAGTCACACAGTTGACAAGAGGCAGAGCCAGAATCCCTTCTCAGTAATTAAAGGCACTTACTGAGTGTTTACTCTGTGCAGAGTATAATACTAAACACTTGGGAGAGCACAACAAAATTAGCACACACATTTCCTACCCACGAAGATACTAAAAAAAACACTCTCCTAATCCCACTTTAAGCCCCAAGGTTCCTGCTGGTTATTGTCCCACCTCCCTCCTACTATCCCTCTTCAAAGTCTTTTTTTTGAAATGGTATTTGTTAATCACTTACTCTAGTCCATCCTAATCCTCCTTGAATGCTCAGCTGCCTTGAACCCTGTCAATGACTACCTTCTCCTGGAAAATGTACCCAAACTTGGGCTTCGCTGAACTGTCCTCTTCTAGTTTCTCCTACCTCTTTGGCTACTCATTTCTGAGTCTCTTTGCAGGCTCCTCCTCTGCCTCCCATCCCCTATCTTTGGGGGTCCCTCAAGGTTCAGTTCTGGGTCCCCTTTCTTTCTCCATCTGTACCCACTCCTTGGAAAACTCATTTACTCACATGGTTTCAATTATCACCTCTCTGCTCAAGACACTCAAATCTACATCTCCAGCCCTGATCTTTCTCCCTCTCACCAGTCTCTCATTTCCTCCTGCCTTCAAGATATCTCTACTTGGATGTCCTCCCGTCACTTCAAGCCTAGTACAGCTAATACTGAACTTCTTATCTATCCACCCAAACCCTGGCCTCCCACTTACTTCCCTATCACTGCTGATGGCACCACCATTCTTTCTGTATCACAAGCCTGTAACCTTGATATTATCTTTGACTTTTTTCTCATTCCACCCACATATTCAAGCCATTACTAAATCCTGTCAGTTCTAACTTCACATCACTGCCAAAATTCGCCCCTTCCTCTCCAACCAAACTGCTACCAAACACTTACCCTAGCCCACCTAGATTTTTGTACCAGACTCCTATCTGACTTCCCTGCCTTCTGTCTCTACCCCCTCCAGTTCATACTCCATTCTGCTGCCCGAATCATTTTCCTTCAAAAATGTTCAGACTTCAAGATTTGAGACATGAGATTTCCTCACTACTCAAGAAACTCCTGTGGTTGCCCAAGCACCTCCACATCAAGCAAAAACTTCTTTCCAATGGCTTTAAAGCAATTAACCACCTTGCCTCACTACTCTTCTACAACCCAGCCTGCAGTCTTCATTCCTCTGGTGGTGACCTTCTAACTCTACCTCAATTTTGTCTTGACACAACCTCTTGACCTCATCCTATTTCTGGCCTGAAACGCCTTCCCTCCTCATATCAGATAACTGCTCTTCCTCCACTTCAAACCCTACTGAAGGCATATCTTCTCCAGGACGCCTGCCAATTCAACCCTCCTCTCTCTTCTCCCACTTCCTTCTTCGCCGCTCATACTTGCTCCTTCATTCATCCTCTCCTTTCCCCAAAGTACATATTCATTCATTCAGTCATATTAATTGAGGACTTAATGTGTGCAGAGCAGTGAACTGAACACTGGGAAAGTGCAATATAGCAATAAATTATGTATGTGATCTGTATACATGTACATACATAGATGTGTATATGTATACACACATGCATATATCTGTAATTTATCTATTTATTTAATTATGTGTCTTTCTCCCCCTCTAGACTGTGAGATTAATATGTACATGGGCTCCTCCTCCCCTTTCCAACCATCCCCTAATTGTAAGGGTCCCTCAAGGTTCAGTTCTTGGACCCCTTCTATTCGCCATAAACATTCACTCCCTTAAAGAGCTCATTCGGTCCCACGGCTTCAACTATCACTTCTACGCAGATGACACCCAAATCTACATCTCCTCCCCTGTTCTCTCTCCCTCCCTTCAGGCTCGCATCTCCTCCTGCCTTTAGGCAATCTCTATTTGGATGTCCTCTCTCCACCTAAAAATCAACATGTCCAAGACATGTTCCTCCCAAACCCGGTCCTCTCCCTGACTTTCTCGTCACTGTGGATGGCACAACCAGTCATCCCATTTCACAAGCCCGCATCCTCGGTTTCATCCTTGACTCTACTCTCTCATTCACTCCACACATCCAGTCCTTCACCAAAACCTGCTGGTCTCACCTTCACAACATTGCCAAGATCCACCCCTCCATCCAAACTGCTACCTTACTGGTACAATCATTCATCATATCCCAACTCGATTACTGCATCAGCCTCCTCTCTGACCGCCCAACTTCCTGTCCCTCCCCACTTCAGTCCCATATTTCACTCTGCTGCCCAGATTATCTTTCTACAGAAATGTTCTGGGCATGTCACCCCACTCCTCCAAAATTGCTAGGGACTGCCTCTCAATATCCTTATCAAACAAAAACTCCTCATTATAGGCTTCAAAGCTTTCCATTACCTTACCCCTTCTTAGCTCACCCCCCTTCTCTCCTTCTACACCCCAGCCTGCACACTCTGCTCCTCTGGTGCTAACCTTCTGACTGTACCTCGATCTCACCTGTCTCGCCACTGACCCCTGGCCCATGTCCTACTTCTGACTTGTAAAGCCTTCCCTCCTCGATTCCATCAAACTATTACTCTTTCCCGCTTCAGAGGTCTCCTGAAGGCTCACCTCTTCTAAGAGGTCTTCCCAGATTAAGCCCCCTTTTCCTCAGCTTCCCTCCCTTCTGCGTCACCTTGTCTCACTCCCTTTGCTCTTCCCCTCATCCCAGCCCCACAGCATTATATATGTACGAATATATTTATAATTCTATTTACTTATATTGATGCTTGCTTACTTGTTTTGATGCCTGTCTTCCCTGCCCTCTAGTTTGAGAGCCCACTGTGGGCAGGGATTGTCTTTCTTTATTGCAGAATTGTACTTTCAATTCAGTAACCTGGTAGATCTGTTTAACTAAATTCCAAACTGACAGTAATTGCCATGTAACTATGAATCTTGAACTGTGACATCTTAATGAATTTGGATCAGCCACTTAAACTGCTAAAGGGTTTACTGCTTCAAATCAATTATTCAATCAAATTTACTGAGATTTCATTGTGTGTAAAGCTCTATGCAAAGTAGTTGGGAGAGTCAACACAATAGAGTTGTTAAAAATGATTTCTGTCCTTAAGAAGCTTAGTCTAGTGGTGGAAACAGATAATTAAAATATATTCCAGATAGGAGAAATGGCATAATATAAAGACATGTACATGAATGATGTGGGGTTGGGGGTAAAATGAGCATCAAAGTACGTAAGGAATATAGACCTAACTGCAGAAATGATGCAGGATGGGAAAATAGAGTAAGAAAATGAGAGAAGAGTCAGGGAAGGCTTCTTATTGGAGAAAATATTTTATTAGGGCTTTGAAGATGGGAAAAAATGGTGCATAATTACTAAAATTTTAAATTTATAAATATGGATCTCATTTAAAACCTTGAATGGTAATATTCAGTTTTACAGAGTATATAATTTTCATAAAAAGGATACAGAAAAGGAAATGTTCTCTTCTTTAGAAAAGGTTCTAAATTAATGTTGTTCAAATCCTATTCTACTGGAAATACTTTCTGTGTGGCACATAATTAGACTAACTGCCAGTCTCTAAGAAGATAAAAACAAAGATCCACAATTTTCTTACATACTAATACTGTGACAGGCCAGTCACTCCATGCTGATATGCACGTTCACCCTGATATGTAGAGTCCTGGGAGAGAGCTACATCAATCTGTGATTTAAATTCATCACCAAGGTAACTATCCTGAAATAAGAAAATTGTATATTAAACAAATATAAAACTTGTGCACTTATTTGGTGAAGAAAAAAAGGACTTTTTCATATCTGTTAATTTCAAGAAATTAATTCTGACTTGGCATGCCAGGACATGGATTTACAATTAATTACACTTTAAAAAGACAGTGAAATTATCAGAGATATTTTTGCTTCACTCTTAAAGCACATCTATCAGAAATAAACCAAGATTTTTCTAATCAAAAGCAATTAAGTTTAAAAAACCCTGCTGAAAACATCTAATTAAGCATCTTAAAATCATGTAATTCTATTAGTGTTCTGTATTATCACATTAATACACTGCAGGGTAAAATACTGCATTTTGTTGCCTGGCTAAAAAAACAAATTACTGAACTACTGAAAGAGTAGAAATGAAAGAGTAAAAAGTTTTCATACCTGTGACAATTCAGGCTGAGAAAGGCCTGACTGGCTCATCTGTGAAGGCTGACTCATGGAAATATAGCCCTGAGTCATTAAACCTTGGGAGAATGGCTGGGACACCACATCCTGACTTGCCTGACTATTCGGGAGGTTAGAGTGACTAGTTCCAGGAATCCCCAATCGAGTTTTTGGGCGGATCACACGACCAGATTTTCCTTTAGATGTTCCTTGTCCTGAAAAGAAGGGGGGGGGGGAGGGAAACATTTCTACCTAAGTTGACAGCTAAATCTCTCCTCTACTTGGTCATGACATTGTCTAATGTTTTGCATTTTAGTAAGTTTAATAATAATGATGGTATTTGTTAAGCGTTTACTATATGCAGAGCACTGTTCTAAGCGCTGGGGTAGATACAGGGTAATCAGATTGTCCCCTGTGGGGCTCACATTTTTTAACCTCCATTTTTACAGATGAGGTAACTGAGGCACAGAGAAGTTAAGTGACTTGCCCAAGGTCACAAAACAGACAAGTGGCGGAGTTGGGATTAGAACCCACGACCTCTGACTCCCAATCCCGTGCTCTTTCTACTGAGCCACACTGCTTCTTTCCTGGTCTCTTAGTTCATCCAATACTACTCTGAACGGCTGCCTTAAAATAATTATGAAGCCACAATACTGAAGCCATTAAGAACTGGTTCCTCTCCAATCAATCAATCAATCAGGGGCTGGGGGCCCAGAACTGGCAGCTCCAAAAGGAGAAAGAGGCCTAGGACTAGAAGGCCGGGGGTGTCAGTAGCGAGTGACCCTCTCCCTCCCACCCTACATGAGTGAGAGGAGCTGATGCCCTAGGCATGTGGGTATCCATCCTATCCAAAGTCCCACACCACTCACGTTCAGATCCTTACTTTTATTTACTCTTATTAATGTTGGTCTCCCACTCCAGACTGGAACCTCTTTGTAGACGGGGAATGTGTTTACCAACTCTGTGGTACTATGCTCCCCCAAACACTTAGCACACAGTAAGTGTTCAATAAATACTGTTGATTGATAGAATCAAGCAATAAATCGTATTTATTGAGTGGTTACTATGTTCATAGGACTGTACTAAGCGCTTGACAGAGTAGCATATATCAGACACATTTCCTGCTCATAATTAGTTTAAAGCCTAGGGGGAAGACAAATATTAATACAAATAAATAAATTACAGACATGTACATAAGGTCTGTGAGGCTGGGAGGAGGGATGAATAAAGGAATCAAATCAGGTGACGCAGAAGGGAGTAGAAGAAAAGGAAAAGAGGGCTTGGTCAGGGAAGACCTCATGGAACATGGAGAGAGTCACCATTTTTCAGTTATGAGGAGGGAGGGAGTCCTAGGCCAGAGGCAGGATATGAATTTGAGGTCGGCAGTGAGATAGACACAAGATTTAGGTACAGTGAGTAGGTTGGCTTTAGAGGACTGAAGCGAGCAGGCTGGAAAGTAGTAGGAGAGTAGTGAAGTGAGGTAGGAAGGGTCAAGGTGGTTGAGTGTTTTAAAGTCAATTGTGAGGAGATTCTATCTGACAGTAAGTCAAACACTGTCTGCCTGACAATGCAAGCAAGTGGTTGGGGAAGCACTGGAGGTTCCTGAAGAGTGAGGAAACAGGATGGTTCCTGAAGAGTGAGGAAACATGATGGGGAACACTTTTGTAGAAAAATGATCTGCGCAGCAGAATGAAGTATCAACTGGAGAGTGGAGAGACATGACACAGGGAGGTTTGCAAGGAGGCTAATGATAATAATCAAGGCAAGATAGGATAAGTGACTGGATTAACATGGTGGCAGTTTGGATGTAGAGCAAAGGGTGGATTTTAGCAATGGTTGGGAGGTTGAACTGACAATATTTAAAGACAGATCAAATATGTGGGTTGAATTACAGAGGAGTCAAAGATATTGCCAATATGTGAGTCAGAAAAGATGGTAGTGCTGTCTGCAATGATAGGAAAGTCAGGGGATGGACAGGTATTGGGTGGGAAGTTTTAGACAGTTAAGTTTGAGATTATGGTATCACAGCCAAATAGAGAAGCCTCAAAGGCAGGAGGAAATGTGAGACTCTGGAGATGGAGAGAGATAAATATTTGGGTATCATCTGCTTAGAGGTGGTAGTTGAAGTCCTGTGAGCAAATGAGTTCTCTAAGGGAGTCAGTGTAGATGAAGATGAGAAAGGGACTCGGAACTTAACAATGAGGGACACCCACAATTAAGGAGTGGGAGGCAGAGGAGGAGTCCACGAAAGACCCTGAGAATGAAATATAGGAGGAGAACCAGGAGAGAACAGTGTCAATGAAACCAGGGTTGGATAATATTTCCAGAAGAAAGGGATGGTCGACAGAATTAAGGGCAACTGAGAGGTCGAAAAAGATTAGGATGGAATAGAGGCTATTGGATTTGCCAGAAGGAAATGACTGGTGACTTCTGAGAAGGCGGTTTCTGAGACAGAAGCTAGACTTTGTGGGGGGGTGGTGAAAGAATTGAAGAGGAAGATCTTGAGAGAGTGGGTGTAAACAAATTGCTCAGGGAATCTGGAGGTAGGAGGGAGATGTGACGATAAATGGAGAGAGCCACAGGATCAAAGAAGGGTTTTTTTTAGGATAGGAGAGACATTGGTATGTTTGAAATCATTGGGGAAGAGGCCACTGGAGACTGAATAGTTGAAGATGTTAGTTAAGGAGGGAGATGGGGCTGGGATGAATGTTATGATAAGGTACAAAGCAATGGGATTGGATATACAGGTGGATGGGGTGGATTCTGAAAGAGGCAACAGTGTGCCTCTTGAAATACTGCTAGGAAAGAGGGAGACTTGAAGAAGGGGCAGGAGGTGGGAGGGGTGGGAGAGGATCAAGGGAGACTTTAAGGACATCATGCCTGACAGTTTCGCTTTTCTCAATAATTTCTCAATAATGTACGTGGTAAGGTCACTGGGGCAAGAGAGGGAGAAAGCGGGGGAAGAGTGGGTTTCAGGAGGGAATTAAATACATGGAACAAATGGTGAGGGCAAAGGGCACAGCTGTCAAAAAGGATGGAGAAATAATTTTGTTGGGCAGAAGACAGCACACAAGGATAAATCTGAAGCATACTAAATAGGCTTGAGAGGTACATTTCTGCCAGCACCGCTTTGCAGTTTATGTACAAGAGTGAAGGAGGAGGATTTGTGCAGGGTGACCAGGCTGTGGATTAGTGGTACAAGATAGATAAAGGGATAGGAGAGTCAGCTGAGTTCAGTCAAGTGGGTGGTGTTGACAGCATCTATTTTGTCATCCAGGGAAGGTAGTTGGGATATGGAGATTAAATGGGGCATGATGACTTTAGAAAATTGGAAGAGGTCAACAGATCGGAGGTCTCTGCTGGGGAACAGCACAGATTTGCTTTCAATAACTTACAAATACCAAAGTTTTCATTTCCAGTCTTTGCCCAACTAAGGGACAACTACAGGGTTAAAGTAATTTTTTCAAGTAAACCAAAGAAGGTTAGATACCTAGAGCTGTACCATTAGTTTGTCCAAAATATCCTGGAGGTGGCATAGGTGGCATCACAAGATTAAAAGGTATAGGAATATTCATAGCAGTGATATGACTGGGTCCAGAATTTATCATTCCAACCTGATCGTGAGTTTGAAAATACATGTTTGATGATCGGCCTAGGAAAAGTAACACTTGATGTTAGGTCAAGGAGTACTGAAGGGTGATAGCTAATCACACAATTAAAAAAAAATGCACCCTCCTTTATTGATTATCTGATCCAAACCAAACACATAATTCCCTTTCAAAAGCAAAATAATTCTTCTAGAAGCTTTATAAATATAGAGGCATTACTTTTTTTACCTGGACCATTACGATCATACAAAGATCCTGAAATAATAGCTTCTCGAGCATCATACATGGCAGTAGTCATGAATCGAGCTCCCTAGAAATAAAAGTTCAAAAAGTTAGAGGATCATATCACTGAAATAAGCTTCAGGCTAAACTATCTTAAAGGTCTGAGTAATAATATCTCCTGGATTTCTATATTACTATGTAAAGTTACAATTCTATTATTTATACGGCCAGTCTTTGTTTTTGTCACTATTATACTCTTCTCTAAGGATTGAACAGAAGTTAAACTCCCTAGTTAAACTCAGTGCCTTTTCCTATTTTCATGTAATCTGTTAAGAGTCTTCTAATTAATTGGTTGAAAATGTTCAATGGCCAAATACAGATTTAGGCTGCTGAAATACTTTTCCAGAACAAAATTTATTCCAATTTAATAATTTTGCAGGAAATCCTTTGTTTCTGAGGAATGCAAAACGTAAATCTGAGGAAATATTTTTCACTTACTTACACTTAGTGTTTAGTTATGTCAAATTTGCAATTGCTTACTGGGTTGATGGCATTGATGAGTTTACGGGGTTTGCTGAACTGCATTAGACTCTCGCGGAGGTTGTTCAGGGGGCCTTCAACCAGCACTTTTTCTTCTTTATAGTAATTCAACAGATGATTCCAGAGTGACTGTTTAGACAGAGCCTTTGGGTTGCCAACAATAATGACTCCATATCTACCAGGTGAGAGTTGAAAAACATTTTTAAGTTAAAGAAGATGAATTTATAAAGCTGCTTGAAAATACATCTATATTCGAAACACACAGTAGAATTTAAGAACAATTAATCAGTTATTTCATTCATTCATTCACCCACCCACCCACCATCCATTTTTCCATCAATAAATTGGAAGGTCTTACTGAGCTACATGTTCAGAGCACTGTACTAAGAACTTGGGAGAGCACAATAAAATTAACAGACATTATTACTGCCCTCAAGGAATTTACAATACAGTGGGAAAGAAAGACAATTAAATAAACTACAGATAGATGAAGTATCAGAGTACAAGGATATGTACATAAGGGATGTGGGCTTGGGGCTGGATGTGATTCCATGTGCTTAGAGGATATAGACCCAAGTGCATAGGTGACACAGAAATGGAGGCAAATGAAGGGTGTGGAGAAGAGATGAGTCAGAGAAGACTTATTGGAAGAGATATGACTTTAGGAGTGTGTTCAAATGGTCTGTTGGATATGAAGGGAGAGGAGGTTCCAGGCTGGAAGGAGCATATGCACAGTGGGTTAAATACTAAGAGGAATGAGACTGTGGTATACTAAGTAGGTTAGTATTAGAGAATTTGTGCTGGGTTGTACAGGGAGATATGCCAAATTAGAAAGGACGGGGATCACTGATCGAATGCTTTAGAATCACTGGTAAAGAATTTCTATTTGATGAGAAGGTGGACTGGCAACCATGGAGAATTCAGAGGAGTCGGGAAACATGTACTGACTGATTTACAGAAAAATGACCTGGGCTGCAGAATGCAATATGGACTGAAGTGGGGAAAGACTGGAAGAAGGGAGGTCAGTGACAAGAATATAACAGTAGCAGAATTGGGATCAATGAATCAATCTGTCAGTCAATGCTAACAAGGAACATAGCACCACACCAAGTGCTTGCAAAGGTACAGTACAACAGAGTTGAAACACACAAACGCTGTCCAAAAGGAGAGAAGCAGCATGGCTTAGTGGGTACAGCTTGGGCCAGGGAGTCAGAAAGATCTGGTTCTAATCTTGACTCTGCTATTTTTCTGCTTTGTGACCATGAGCAAGTCACTTCACATATCTGTGCCTCAATTACCTCATCTGTAAAATGGAAATTAATGGGGATTAATATTCTGAACACCTTGTGGGCCCTGGACAGTATTCATACTGATTAGCTTGTATCTTTCCAAGTGCTTAGTACAGTGCCAAACTGTAGCACTTAACAAATATCATTTAAAAAAGGAGCTGACAGTCTAGTGAAGAAAGTGACCTTCAAAATAAAATATATTACAAGAAGGAAATAGCAATGTAAGGATAGGTAGATCAGTACAGTGGGGATGGGGTTAATATCAAGTAAATAACAGAGGGCATTCAGGTAGGGGAAATTAGGACTTAATCAGGGAAGGTCTCTCGGAAATGTGACTTTTAGGAGGGCTTTGAAGGCTGGGGGAGTGGTAATCTGTCACATATGAGGAAGGATGTGGGTAAGGCATTGGCAGTAGTATAGATGAAAAGGAGCTACAGTAAATAGGGTAGCCCAGAGGAGCAAAGTGTATGGGCTAAGTTTAGGAGAAAATCAGTTAGGTAAGGTAGGAGGGGGCCATGTGATTAATTGCTGTAAAGCTGTTTGATGTGGAGGTAGAAGAGCAACAGCATGGTGCAAAAGCAGAAGCAGCATGGTACAGTGGATAAAGCACAGACCTGGGAGTCAGTAGGTCATGGATTCTGATCTCAGCTCTCACCAAGCTCTGTGACCTTGGACAAGTCACTTCATTTATCTGTGCCTCAGTTACTTCATCTGTAAAATGGTCTGCAAGCTCAATATGGGACAGGGACTGTATCCACCTAGATTTACTGCTAGTCACCCCAGCACTTAATACAGAGCCTGGTACATAGTAAATGCTTAAAAATAGTATATTATAAAACCCCTTCCCCCTCCAAAAAAAACCCACTACTACCATCATCATCATCAACCCACTAGAGCTTTTTGAAGAGTATGGGAATATGGACTGTACAAACAGTTTTTCAGAAAAATAATACGGCATCACATTGGAGTATGCACGAGGGGAGGTCAGTGAGGAAGTTTATCTAACAATCAGATGGTTGCAATTGTTAAATACATTCTCTGTGTAAGGCAGTATTCTAAGTGCCCTTTTTACGGTAATTGTTAAACAGATTGTAGAAGTGTCTGGATTTGGTGACAGACTGAATATACGGTTTGAACGAGACAGCTGAGTTGAAGACAATGCAAAGGTTATGAACTTGTGAGGTTGGGATGGTGGTGATGATGTCTACAGTAATAGGAATGTCATGAGGAGGTAAGGTTTGGATAGGAAGATGAATTCAGTTTGGGATATATTAAGTTTAAGATGTTGGTGAGACATCCATGCAAAAAAAATCTGAAAGCAGGTGGAAATGCAAGGCCACAGAAGAGAAAACTCAAGGCTGAAGATGTAGGAAGCATCGTTTTTAATCTCTGCAGCATCCTTTCTGATCTTCCACTGTTGTGTCTCTCGACGCTTCAGTCTATACTTTATTCTGCTGCCTGAATTATCTTTTTACAGAAACCTACTGGGCATGCCATTCCCCCTCCTCAAAAATCTCCAGTGGTTGCCTATCAAGATTCCTCACTATTGGCTTCAAAGCTCTCCATCACCCTGCCCTTTCTTACCTCACCACCCTGCTCTCCTTCTACATCCCAGCGCACATACTCTCACTCCTCTAACACTTACCTTCTGAGCTCCTGTCTTCCCTCCCAAACCTTATCCTCTCCCTGACTTCCCCGTCACTGTGGACAGCACTACTATCCTTCCCATCTCACATGCCTGCAATCTTGGTGTCATCCTTGACTCAGCTCTCTCATTCACCCCACACATCCAATCCGTCACCAACGCCTGCCAGTCTCACCTTAATATAGCCAAGATCCGCCCCTTACTCTCCATCCAAACTATCGTGCTGGTACAAGCTCTCATAATATCCTGACTGGACTGTTGTGTCAACCTCCTCTCTAATCTCCCTTCCTCCTGTCTCTCCCCACTCCAGTCTATTCTTCATTTCGCTGCCCAGATCATCCTTTTACAGAAACACTCTGGGCATGTCACTCCCCTCCTCAAAAACCTCCAGTGGTTGCCTATCAATCTCCGCATGAAAAAACTCCTCACTCTTGGCTTCAGAGCTCTCCATCACCTTGCCCCTCCCTACCTCACCACCCTTCTCTCTTTCTACTGCCCACCTCATACTCCATTCCTCTCCCACTCACCTTCTCAATTTCCCCTGGTTACTCCTATCCCGCCATCGACTCCTGGCCACATCCTACCGCTAACCTGGAATGCCCTCCCTCCTCACATCTAACACTCTTCCCCTCTTCAAAAAACTACTGAGCTCACCTCCTCCAGGAAGCCTTCCCAGACTGAGCCCCCCTTCTCTTCCCCCTCTCGCCCCCCCAGCCTTGGCTCATACCCCTTCCCCTCTCCTCAGCACGGTGCTCATTTGTAGAGAAGCAGCGTGGCTCAGTGGAAAGAGCATGGGCTTTGGAGTCAGAGGTCATGAGTTTGAATCCCAGCTCTGCCACTTGTCAGCTGTGTGACTGTGGGCAAGTCACTTAACTTCTCTGGGCCTCAGTTACCTCATCTGTAAAATGAGGATTAAGACTGTGAACCCCATGTGGGACAACCTGAATACATCTCCTTGATTCTATTTATCTTGATGATGAAGTCTTGTTTTGTTTTCTTCTGTTTTCCTTTGCTGTCTGTCTCCCCCATTTAGACTGTGAGCCCATCTAGACTAGGCAGGTACTGTCTCTTAGTGTTGCCGAATAGTACATTCCAAGTGCTTAGTACAGTGCTCTGCACATAGTAAGCAATCAATAAATACTACTGAATGAACCTTCTTGCTGTGCCTCATTCTCCCGTCCCACCGTCGACCCCCGGCCCATGTCCCACCTTTGGCCTGGAATGCTGTCCCTCTCCAAATCTGCCAAACTAGCAGACTTTCCCCCCTTCAAAGACCTACTGTAAGCTAAATTCCTCCAGAAGGCCTTCCTAGACTAAGCCCCCACTTTTCTTCTCCTCCCCCTCCCCATCACCCCTACTCACTTCCTTTGCTCTACCCCCCTCCACCTCACAGCTCGTATATATATGTGCAAATTTATAATTATATTTATTTTTATTAATGATGAATATAATATGAATATATCTATAATTCTTTTCATTTTTAATGATGCTCCTGAGGTCTGTTTACTTGTTTTGATGACTGTCTCCCTCCTTCTAAACTGTGAGCCTGTTTTGGGCACGGATTGTCTCTATTTGTTGCTGAATTGTACCTACTAAACGCCTAGTATAGTGCTCTGCACACAGTAAGTGCTCAATAAATAAGACTGAATGAATGAATGAATTTGGAAATCACCTGGATAAAAACCTAGTTGAAGTCATGGGAGTGATTGAGTTCTCCAAGGGAATACGTTTAGATGAAAAGGTAGAAGGGATTCAGAACTAAGCCTTGAAAGACAACCACAGTTACCGGGGTGGGAGGCAGAATAAGAGGCCGCGAAAGAGACTGAGCATCCATTCATTCATTCAATAGTATTTATTGAGCGCTTACTATGTGCAGAGCACTATACTAAGCGCCTGGAATGTACAAATTGGTAACAGATAGAGACAGTCCCTGCTCTTTGACGAGCTTACAGTCTAATCGGGGGAGACAGATAAGAACAGTGGAATAAATAAAATGAAGATGGCAATAAATAGTCCCACCTCTCCCACTGCCATTATGCCAATTTGTCTACTTCCAATGGAGTGGTTGCGATCTCGAAATGCTTCCTTCAGAGGAGAAGACTTACGTGCCCTACACCTTAGCAAAACCTTCAGAGAGCCCCCAGTCTTAAGGGGAGATCTTTCCTATTCAAGCTTTCTTCAGCAGGGTAATTCATCTTCCCAGTTTATTTTATGACAATCTGACCTGGAACCCAAATTCCCAACAGAGACCTGGAAACGCAGCACAGCCTAGTGGATAGAGCGCAGTCCTGTGAGTCTGAAGGACCTGGGATCTGGTCCCGGCTCCACCACTTCTCTGCTGTGTGACCTTGGGGAAGTCACCTCGCTTCTCTGTGCCTCAGTTACCTCATCTGTAAAACTGTGATTTAAAACTGTGAGCCCCATGTGGGACAAGGACTGTAGCTTCTATCTACCCCAGCACTTAGAACAGTGTTTGATATATGGTAAGCACTTGGAAAGAGCCCGGGCTCGGGAGTCAGAAATCATGGGTTCGTATCCCGGCTCTGCCACTCGGCAGCTGTGTGAGTGTGGGCAAGTCACTTCACTTCTCTGAGCCTCAGTTCCCTCATCTGTAAAATGGGGATTAAGACTGTCAGCCTCCCGAGGGACAACCTGATTACCCTGTATCTACCCCAGCGCTTAGAACAGTGCTCTGCACATAGTAAGCACTTAACAAATACCAACATTATTCTTATTGAGAGAAGCAACGTGGCTCAGTGGAAAGAGTCCGGGCTTGGGAGTCAGAGGTCATGGGTTCGAATGCCGGCTCTGCCACTTGGCAGCTGTCTGACTGTGGGCAAATCACTTCACTTCTCTGGGCCTCAGTTACCTATCTGTAAAATGGGGATTAAGACTGTAAGCCTCCCGTGGTCACCCTATATCTACCCCAGCACTTAGAACAGTGCTCTGCACATAGTAAGCGCTTAACAAATGCCAAGGTTATTATTATTAACACCAAATCAGTGTGAGGGAATAAGGGTATTAATGCAGGCCTCCCAAACCAACACTAGAGGGAGCTAAACTCATTTCCCCTACTCCAGTGAACGAACAGACCACAGATTAAGAAATAAATTCCCAGAGACAGGGCAAAGAAAAGGCTGGCACTTTCCCTCTCACAACTGTCTGTATTCATTCAATCGTATTTATTAAGCACTAGGTAGGTGACACAGTATGGAGAAACAATAGGAGAAATGAGAGCTTAGTGGGGGAAGGTCTCCTTGTGGAGATGTTATTTTAGTAAGGCTTTGAAGGCCTTCTGGTATAAAGGTACACGCCTGGAAGAAAGAAGAACATAATGCGGTTTTTTATTTTAATTTAAAAATGTTAATGAAGGTTCAGATACCAAGAAATAAACATGAGATGATGTACACCAAAACTAAGAAAAAAAAAGTGACTGGGTGCTAATCCTTTTAGAGTGCTTGATCCTTTCTTCTTGCTGACCTTCCTGCCTCCTGTCTCTCCCCACTCTGGCACACACTTGACTCTGCTATCCTGATGATTTTTCTAAAAAGAAAATTCAGTCCCCCACACTCTAAAAGCCTCCAAAGGATCTAACAGGAAAGCCTTACCATCAGCTTTAAAACACTCAATCATCTCACCCCTTTCTTCCTCACCTCACTGATCTCCTACTGCACAGCCTGCCCACGTGGCTCCTCTAGTCCCTGTTTATTCACTGTACTCTGTTCTCATCTACCGCACCATCAACCTCTTTCCCACATCCTCCCTCTGCCCTGGAACTCCCTTCCCCCTTCATATATGGTAGACCACCACTCTCCCCTAGTTCAAAGACTTATTATGGTCACATCTCTTCGAAAAAATCTTCCCCCATTAAGCCCACTTTTCCCTGACTCTCAAACTCCATATCAAACAAAAACTCCTACTGGCTTAGAAGCTCTCTATCACCTTGCCCCTTCTTACTACACCTCCCTTCTCTCCTTCTACATCCCAGCTTGCACTCTGCTCATCTGGTGCTACCCTTCTCACTTTGCCTCAATCTCACCATCCTCTGGCCCATGCCCTACCTCTGACCTGAAACACCCTCCCCTCAAATCCACCAATTACTCTCTATCACTTCAAAGCCTTACCGAAGGCACATCTCCTCCAAGAGGCCTTCCCAGACTAAGCCCCATTTTTCTTCATTTCCCATTCTCTTCTGTGTCACCCTGACCTGCTCCCTTTGCTCTTCCCCCTTTCCCCGTCCCATACAACTTACTTATATATGTATATCTATAATTCTATCTATTTATATTGACGCCTGTTTACTTGTATTGACATGTCTCCATCGTCCAGACTGTGAACCTGTTTAAGATAGTGATTGTCTCTCTTGTTGTATTATACTTTCCAAGTGCTTAGTACAGTGCTCTGCATAAAGTAAGCACTCAATAAACATGACTGACTGAATGAATGAATAAATGCTCTTTGTGGCCAGGAACATGAGTAACAACAACTCTTTTGTATTGGATACTCTCAAGCACTTAGTACAGTGTTCTGCACACAGTAAGTACTCAGTAAATGCATTTATTGATTAAATTTTTGATTAATCCTGTGGGTGAACATATCACTTTTTTATTTTATACTTTCCAAGCTCCTGGAACAGTGCACTGTACAAAATGGCTGCTCCATAAATGATGCTGCCAGCAGTGCTCTTGCTTTTATTACATCTCCTTTGGCTTCACCTCAAGCACCATCTTAATCATTTTTTTACTTTGAGGAAAACAAATGAATGCTTAAGAGGCAGCAAGCCTAGTGGAGAAGACAAGACTGGACACCAGGAAAACAAGATTCTAATTTTGCCATCAGCATTTACCTGCTGAATGACCCTGGGAAAGTCATTTGACTTCTCTGTTTCTATTTCTTCATCTGTAAAAAAACTGGGATTAAATACTTGTTCACTTTTCTACTTAAACTAGTGGCTCCTATCCACTTAATTTCACAAAAACAGCCCTCACTGAAGTCATCAGTGACTTTGTTCTTGCCAAATCCGATGTCCTCTACTTCATTTCAATCCTTCTAGACCTCTCACTTGCTTCGACACTCTGGACAACCCCCTTTCTTGAAAGTTATACAACCCTGACTTCACTAACATTTTTCTATCTTGGTTCTCCTTGCTTTTTCTCAGTTCCTTCTGCAGGCCTTCCTCTGCCTCCTACCCTCTGACAGCTGGGGGTCCCTCAAGCTTCAGTTCTGGGTTCCCTTGTATTTTCCACCTACACCCACTCTTTTGGAGAACTCATTCATTCCTATAACTTCAACTACCATCTCTGCATATATGATTCACAAATATTTTTCTTTAGCTGTGACCTCTCTCCTTCCTTATAATCTTGAATTTCCTCCAGCTTTCAGGACATCTTTTCCTGCCAACCCCTCCAACTAAACATGTCCAAAACAGCTTATTTTCCCAACCAAACCCTGTCTTCCCCCTGCCATTCCCATCCCTACAGCCAATACCACTATCCTCCCTAACTCAAAAGGCCATTACCCATGGCATTAAACTCAACTTCTCTCATACAACCTTTGTATTCAACTGTCATCATAACTTGACTGTTCTACCTTCAGAACATCACTAAAATCTGCTTTTTCCTCTCCACCCAAATTGCTCCTATACTGATCAATCAAGGAATCACATTTATTAATTGCTTACTGTGTGATAGCATTGTTCAGAGAAGCAGTATAGCTTAGTGGAAAGAGCATGGGCTTGGGAGTCAGAGGATGTGGGTTCTAATCCCAGCTCTGCCACTTGTCTGCTGTGTAACCTTGGGCAAGCCACTTAACTTCTCTGTGCCTCAGTTACCTCATCTGTAAAATAGGGGTTAAAAGTGTGAGTCCCACAAGGGATAACCTGATTACCCTGTATCCACTGCAGCACTTAAAACAGTGCTTGGCACATAATAAACCCTTAACAAATACCATTATTATTATTATTATAATACATGAGAGAGTACACTATAACAGAGGTGAAAAATACATTCCTTGCTCACAAGGAGTTGATCCACGAATCTATCCTAGAGCCCCCTGACTACTGCATCAGCCTCCTTGCTGACCTCCACACCTCTGTGTTCCCCATGCCAGCCCATACTTCAGTCTGCTGCCTGGATCATTTTTCTGCATAAACGTTCACTCCATGTCTCCCCATTCCTCAAGAACCTCCAGTAGCTGGCCATCCACCTCCACAGGAAACAAACTCCTTATCAATGGCTTTAAATCAGGTGTCTCCCTCCTAGTCAATCATAGTTGACAAGCCCTTACAGTATTCAGAGCACTGTACTAAGTACTTGGGCAAACAAAGGATAACAGAGTTGGTAGACATGTTTCCTATTCACAAAAAGCTTACCGTCCTACCTCCCAGCACTAGGTTTGACACATAGTAAATGCTTTCTTGACAGTAATTTAATTGCTTCTGAAAGTCTTATCAGTTGAAGAGAAGAACCAACACATCACATGTAATGCTGTGGAAGTGCTCCTAGGTCAAACGTGCTGCAGTCCAATTTAGTTCCTAACTGGCAGGGCATTTATGCTTTATCTTTTATGCTCTGGGAGAAGTGTGCAAATTGAACAAAGCTCTTGGTCTCTGGTTTCCCTGCACTATTTAAAAATGCATTCTTTTTTGTTTCTTTCTAAAATGTGTAGCAGAGACATTTTGTAAAATAATTAATTATTGACCTCTCTACTCTGTGACAGTGCAGAGCAGTGCAGAGCACTGTATTAAGTGCTGGGGAGAGAGCTGGAAGGAAAACTTGACAACATTTTCAAAATCTGGCTATTCCTCTCTATTCAGATGTCTGCTATGTTGGGGTTCCAGGCACTGTCTTGTCCTGCCTTCACTACTGCATAAGCCTCTTAACAGATTTCCCTGCCTTCAGTTCCACAGTGTGTACTTTACTCTGCTGCCTGGATCATTTTTCAAAATGTAGCTGACACATTTCCCCACTCTCAAAAACCTTCAATAGTTTCCCATTCCTCTCCACTCATGACCATTGGCTTTAAGACACTCCAACAGCTCTTTTCCTCTCTTCTCCCTCGCCACCCCAATTGGCCATCTTTGTTCCTTACAAGTTTATCTACTCACTGCCTCAGTCTTGTCTCGCCCATTGCCAGCCTTTTGCTCAGGGTCCCCACCTGCTGGAACTACCTCCCCCTTCATTTACTACACACAGTGGCTCTCCCCATTTTCAAAGTCTTTTTGAAAGCACATCGCCTCCAGAAAATCTTCCATGAATAATGTTAAAAACAGCATTCTGAGCATAGCAGCTTTTGATCTAAATGACTCTGTTTTTGTCTCAGGAAGTCCCCCATTTCAGGTGGGATGTATATCACATCTGCAAATTCCAAATTCCGGGGGACAGGAGATTGCTTCTTTCCCAAAACAGATAAGGCCTGCTTGGACAGGAGATTGCTTCTTACCCAAAACAGATAAGGCCTGCTTGAAGAGTCTCTTTTGTCATTGAAGAAAACACATTGTCCGAGTTCTTTTGTGATTGGCTACTTCTCCTATATGTTGCAAATAAAGGCACAGCCAAACAGGGGAGGGGTGCCGTTGTGTCACTCTCTCTGGAGGTGAACGGGCACTCGGTCACCTTCCTCCCTTTTCTGATCTATCCAACACTGTCGCTGAGTGTTACTTTCCTTACTTGCATCACCACCTTGGGTTTGAATCCTCACTGCCTTTTAGTTCCATTCTCTTTTCGAGTACAGTTTCTTGGCAACCACGAAGAGACCCTCGTGCCGTGACCAACTTCAACGCAGAATGGATCAGAGAGGGGATGGTGAATCCACTTAGCGCGCAATCGTAAGTCTAAGGGATCCGCTTTTAGGGCCCGGATCCTCCCTCCCTCCTTTGACCTGGTTCTGCTTAATTAGGAGCGCCCATCAGAGAGCGGGTAAGCGATGTTTCTTTCCCGGAAATAGGGAAAGGGTTCTCCTCCCGGTGTAGGGTTGGAGGGTTTCTAGTGAAAGACGATTCACTAGGGTCTGGGAGACGTCCCAGGGTAGGGTCTGGGAGACATCCCAGGATCCTAATCATTTAGGCGGGACCGTTGATCAGTATGGGGTCAGGTCACAGTAAGCCTAATGAGTGTTTAACTAAATTGCAGAAGTTGTGGGATGAGGGTGTCCTTCCGGTACAAAAACGAATGACGAGAAAAAAAAATTCTTGTAGTGTCATAAGGTATGGACCCAGTTTCAAGATCAAACCGGCCATTATATCTGGCCTGAAGGAGGTTCGTTTGATCCTCAAATTCTCAAAAGACTCCTCGGGAGATCCTATGCGTCTCTCCGGGGTATTATTGGTATTTATGGGCTGAGGCGGGAACAAGAGAAAATCCTGGCAGTGTCCCGAAGCACTAGCCACCCCTAAAACGTCTATCTTGGGTGCAGTTCTCCCCAGCCACCTGGACTATATCCTCAGTTGCCCATTGCCCCCTCACTTAGCCCTTCCCCACCGTCCTACCTCCCACCGGTGCATCCACCTCCCGCAGTCATGGCCCCGGTACAGGTATCTCATCAACCTGGAGAAGCAGCATGGCTCAGTGGAAAGAGCATGGGCTTTGGAGTCAGGGCTCATGAGTTCGAATCCCAGCTCTGCCACTTGTCGGCTGTGTGACTGTGGGCAAGTCACTTAACTTCTCTGTGCCTCAGTTACCTCATCTGTAAAATGGGGATTAAGACTGTGAGCCCCACCTGGGACGTCCTGATTCCCGTGTCTACCCCAGCGCTTAGAACAGTGCTCGGCACATAGTAAGCGCTTAGCAAATACCAACATTATTATTATTATTGCAGTTGAATTTGGATAATGATCGGGACGTCAGGGCTCTGGCTACCACCTTTGTTAAACAAGGGAAATTTTCTAATTATTGTGATAAATTTATTCCCGGGTGGAGTTCTAAGCCCCTTACCGAACTCCGAGGGATTGCTTGTCATGTCATGCTTGTCATGTAGAGACTATGAAACAGGACAATGCAGCTAAGGTCCTGGTAGCCCAGGCACCAAGAAACTCCCTGAGGACCACTGAACTTGGAGAATTGCCCGATTCTCTTTGGAGCACAGGACCCTCAGCAATTTCACTGAGAATCCTAGAATTTGTGCCTTAGGAGTTATTGTGCCAGGACTGTCTGTACATCAAAACCTCTCTTTTTATGGATGGCATGCCTTTGCTCTTGGCCTTTTTCCCCACTGTGGGCATGGAAAGTCTCTCCCTTTTCAATCTCTCTGCTGAGCTCCGTCTGTTAGCCAGCTACACAGGAGACGTCATCACTGCCCTTCAGTCGGGAGGTGAGTTCCCTGTCCCATGTGGCCCTAAGAACCGAATGGCCTTAGACCTACTCCTCGCCAATCAGGGAGGGGTCTGCGAGGTCCTAAACCAGTCCTGTTGTTTCTACCGGGATGAGTCGAGTCACATAGAGACTGACGTTCAGAAAATCACAACTCAAATGGGTCGCCTGCCTTCCCAGCGCAACTACACTTCTGGGCCCTGGTGGGATTGGCTGGAACTCTTGAACATGCCTGCTTGGCTGGGAAATTTGACCAGTGGACTTATTGCCTTTGTCCTCCCTATTATCTGTGCCCTTTTCCTGGTTTGCTGTGTCATTCATCTTCTAAAGCTGTGTTTCCAAAAGGCAGCCCAATCGATAATGCTGTTGCGCCCATCAGGAGCACCCCTCACATGGGAAGACCTTCTCGAGATCACCCAGCACTTGGACAAGACCTACAGCTCCCCATAAGCGCCGTTTCTCGCGGAAGGGAAGACCTTTGTACCTCGAGGAGGGACATGTGATCTCCGAAGGGTCTGGACCCTGCTGGGATCAAAAGGGGGGATTGTTAAAAACAGCATTCTGAGCATAGCAGCTTTTGATCTAAATGACTCTGTTTTTGTCTCAGGAAGTCCCCCATTTCAGGTGGGATGTATATCACATCTGCAGATTCCAAATTCCGGGGACAGGAGATTGCTTCTTACCCAAAACAGATAAGGCCTGCTTGAAGAGTCTCTTTTGTCATTGAAGAAAACACATTGTCCAAGTTCTTTTGTGATTGGCTACTTCTCCTATATGTTGCAAATAAAGGCACAGCCAAACAGGAGAGGGGTGCCGTTGTGTCACTCCTACCTCTCTGGAGGTGAACAGGCACTCGGTCACCTTCCTCCCTTTCCTGATCTTTCCAACACTGTCACTGAGTGTTACTTTCCTTACTTGCGTCACCACCTTGGGTTCGAATCCTCACTGCCTTTTAGTTCCATTCTCTTTTCGAGTACAAATAATAACTTAGCTGACCACTTTTTATCGTCTCTTAGTTACTTCATCTGTAAAATGGGGATTAAGACTGTGAGCCCCTGATTACCTTGTATTTACCCCCAGTGCTTGGAAGAGTGCTTGGCACAGAGTAAGTGTTTAACAAATATTACTTTTATTATTATCCCCCCCAACTGTCACCTGAGATCTTCTGTGCCATTTAAGCACTTGGTCCTCACATTCCTCATGGTACTTATGTCCATTTCTTATACGCTTTACTACTCTCCCTAACAGTAATTTATTTGTCTGTCTGTTCCCCTTGACTGCAAACCCTCTGTGGACAGGGACTGTGACTTCTCACTATTGTACTCTCCAAAGAGCTTAGTTCAGTGCTCTGCACATAGTACATGTTTAGTAAATGCACTTAACTGATGGACAGAGCCATTTTTCAAAAGACAAAAAGCAAATAATTCAGCAGGGGTCTCATTTTAAAGTAGTAATAGCACTGGCTTTGGTCAACCAATCACTATGGATGATAGTGATGAGCCCTCTAGACAGTAAGCTTGTGGTGAGCAGGGAATATATTTGTTTACTGTTGTATTTTACTCTCCCAAGCTCTTAGTACATTGCTCTGCACACAGTAAGTACTCAATAAATATGACTGAATAAATGAATGAATGTGCTTGGAAAAGTACAGTACAATAGTGTTGTTAGATATGAGCCCAGCCCATAAGGAGTTTACAGTCTAAAGGGGGAGCCAGACCATAAGTAAATTACTGTTAGAAGGGGGAAAGAGAGAACATATACATGAGTTAGAGCTTATGTAATAGGTAAGTGAATCATTCATTCATTCAATAATAGTATATGTCTCCCCCAATTAGACTGTAAACCGTCCATGGGCGAGGACTGTATCTGTTGCCAACTTGTTCGTTCCAAGCACTTAGTACAGTGCTCTGCACATAGTAAGTGCTCAATAAATACTACTGAATAAATACTGAATAGTATTTACTGAATGCTTACTCTGTGCAGAGCACTTACTAAGCGCTTGGAATGTACAAATCGGCATCTACACAGTGGAAAGGTTTAATAGCTATAGGAATGCTTAAATGTCACCAGAGTGCTGAAGTAGTTGGAGGTAAACTAATCAGATAAGGTCTCCTGGAGGGGATGTGATTTCAGAAGGGAGAGAGTCCCATTGTCCCCTTCCTCTATGTTTGACAATAGCTGAGGTAGAAAGGGCAGCTCGTTACTGATTCTAATCTAACTTTTGTAGCCCTCTACTAGGGGGCATATAACAAACAGATAATTGCTCTCTCTCCCTGAATTCAAACCCTTATTGAAGGAACATCTCCAAGTAGGCTTCCCTAATTAAGCCCTCTTCTCTTCTAAAAACAATAATTATGGTATTTGTTAAGCACTTGCTATGTGCCATGGTATTGTAAAGCACTGTACTAAGTGCTGGGGTGGATACAAGCAAATCAGGTTGGACGAAGTCATTGTACCATGGAGGGCTCAATCCCTAAGAGAAGCAGCATGGATTAGTGGAACGAGCTCAGGCTTGGGAGTCAGAGGTCATGGGTTCTAATCCTGACTGTGTCACTTAGCTATGTGACTTTGGGCAAGTCATTTAACTTCTCTGTGCCTCAGTTACCTCATCTGTAAAATGGGAATTAAGACTATGAGGCCTATGTGGGACAGCCTGACACCCTTATATCTACCCCAGCACTTAGAACAGTGGTTGGCAGATAGTAAGTACTTAAAAAATAGTATCAATATTACTACTTTGCAGAGGAGGCACTTGAGGCACAGAGAAGTTACCCATTCCCTTCTGTGCCGTTCTTACTTGCTCCTTTGTTCATCCTCCCTCTCATCCCCAAGGCACGTATGAACAAACCTCTTAGCTTGCTTGCTTATTTATTTGTTATTTACCTATTTACTCATTCATTCATTCATTCATTCATTCATAGTAATGCCTGTATCTCCCCTCTGGATTGTGAACTTGCTGTGGGCAGGAACGTGTCTGTTTGTTGTTACATTGTTCTTCCAAGCACTTAGTACAGTGAATTGCACACATTAAATGCTCCGTAAATATGATTGAATAAATGAATGAATAAAATAAATACTTCACCTCACTAATTTTCTACTACAGCCCAGACTGCCCTCTTTGCTCCTCTAGCTCCAGTTTGCTCTCTGTGCCCAAATCTCACCGCTAATCCCTTTCCCACTCTTCCCCCAACCCCCTTGTATGCCAAATTACCACTTCTCCCACCTAATTTAGGTCACTTGTCCTCCAACAGGCCTTCCCCAGTTAAGCCCTCTTTTTCCTGTTTCTTCTCCCTTCTGTGTAATCTTTCCACTTGGGGGAAGCAGCATGGCTCAGTGGAAAGAGCCTGGGCTTCGGAGTCATAGGTCATGGGTTCGACTCCCAGCTCTGCCACTTGTCAGCTGTCTGACTGTGGGCAAGTCACTTAACTTCTCTGTGACTCAGTTACCTCATCTGTGAAATGGGGATTAACTGTGAGCCTCATGTGGGACAAGCTGATTACCCTGTATCTACCCCAGTGCTTAGAACAGTGCTCTGCACGTAGTAAGCACTTAACAAATAGCAACATTCCACTTGTATCTTTACCTTTTGGAAACATAGCATTTACCCCTCCCTCAGCCCAATGTATTTATTTCTATTAATGTCTGTCTCTCCATCTACGACTAACGACGTTGTGGGTGGGGAACGTAACTACCAACTTTGTTTTACCATAGTCTTTTACAATGCATACAGTTCAGTGCTCTGCAGAAAGTAAGCAGTCAATCAATGCCACTGACTGATTAATGGGGAGCCCCATATAGGTCAGGGACTGTGACCAACTTGACTAATCCTTTAGTATGTACCCCAGTTCTTGGTACAGTGCTTGGCAAATAATAAGACCTTAACAAATAACTTAATTATTGGCTCTACCTTATTAACACAAAGTTTGGCACAAAGTAAGCTCTTAACAAATATCACAATTAATTAGAAGTATTTATTGAACTTGCTTTCTACATCAGTAGTAGTAACAGTAGTAGTAGTTGTCATAGTCATAGTTGCAGTAGTTATTACTGAATGTCAGTCAACTGAAAACAACATACTATATTAAATGCTGGGAAGTAAAATAGAAGCAGAGTGACCTGGTAGAAACAGCATGTGCCTGGGAGTCAGAGAACTGGATCATAACCTGGTTCTACCACTTGCCTGCTGTGTGACTTGGAGCAAATCATTTAACTTTTCTATATCACAGTACTCTCTTCTGTAAAATGGTAATTAAATCTAACTTGGACTGTAAGCCTTATGTAGAACAGGGACTGTGTCCAACCTTATTATCTTGTATCTATCCAAAGTTTACAACAGTGCTTGCTCAACATTGTAAGCACTCAACAAATACCAAAAAGAGAGAAAAAAGGGTACATTCCTTGCTTGTTAATAACTTTCATTCTATAGGAGCCCAAGGTATACCTAATTATTACCTTTTAATATGTCATGATATTTTTAAGTTTCTAACGTAAGTGTTGTAGTAGTCATGATGTTTTATGTATTATGTAAAACAGAAAGAAATGACACAATTCCCTGCCAACAAGCAGTTTACACTCCATTGGGAAAGAGAGAAAAAATCTAAAAGTAAAATAATTCTAATATACAGCGGAATGTACCACTGAATAAACATATGAATATAAATACTGGGGAGGAGGCTAAATAAATACCTAAGTGAGTGGTAGGCTGATAAATCTTGAAGAGTTGAAAATTAACTGAAGAAGGAGTGTTGGGGGATATAGAATTTTACGAGGGCTTTAAATGCATGGAGCGCTGCAGTCTACTGCATTTGGAGAAAAGAGTTTCAAGTGGGAGGAAAGCTTAAGCGGTAGATTGGAAATCAGATAGGTAAGAGGAAGGTACAGTTATAAATTAGGCTTAGGAATTAGGAAGGGCAAAAACTGAAAATTGGGAGTAGAGAATTAATTAAGGTGGCATGTAAGATGAGATTTGATAGAATGCCTTGAAATTACTCTCTTGTTTTACTTGAGGGTGAAGAAAATGACAAGTCAGTGGAGATTTGAGGGCTGAATAATGCTTCAAAAAGTTTCACTCATTCATCCATTCATTCATTCATTCATTCAGTCAGCAGTAGTGATTGAGCGCTTACTGTGTACAGAGCACTCTACTAAATGCTTGGAAAGTACAATTCAGCCACAAATGAAGACAATCTCTGCCCACAACTGGCTCACAGTTTAGAAGTGGTGAGATAGACATTAAAACAAGTGATCAGACATCAGTAGCATCATTATAAATAAAAAGAATTATAGATATATACACATCATTTATAAAAATGAATAGAATTATAATTATAAATATGTACATATATATACAAGTGCTGTGGGGTGGGGACGGGGGTAGAACAAAGGGACTGGGTCAGGGCAATGGGGGTGGGAGGGGGGCAGAGGAAAAGGGAGGCTTAGTCTGGGAAGGCCTCCTGGAGGAGGTGAACTTTCAGTAGGGCTTCAAGGGGGAAGTGTGCTAGTTTGGCAGATTTGGGGAGAGAGGGCATTCCAGGCCAGAGGTAGGACATGGGCCAGGGGTCAATGCAGGACAAGCAAGAATGAGGCACAGTGAGAAGGTCAGTACCAGAGGAGCAGAGTGTGTGGACTGGGAGGTAGGAGAGAAGGGAGGTGAAGTAAGAAGGGGCAAGGTGATGGAGAGCTTTGAAGCCAATAGTGAGGAATTTTTGCATGATTCTGGAGTTGTTAGGCAACCACTGGAGATTTTTGAGGAGGGGATGACATACCCAAAACATTTCTGTAGAAAGATAATCCAGGCAGCAGGGTAAAGTATAGACTGAAGTGGGGAGAGACAGGAGGTAGGGAGATCAGAACTATGTTCCATGAAGTAGTGTAGTAATGTGGCAGTGGAGCAGTGGAACAGGTATTGGAAGAGAGGGGAAACCTGTGAGGAATCAGATATTAGAGTTATTTTATAAGTAAAACGTGGATGGGAGTGACAGCTGTTCAGGTAGAAGAGAAGGGGACAAATCACAGAGCTTTATGTAAGAAGAATCGAAAGGAATGGGAGGAAACTAAATCTGAGAGTTAACAGATAGAGAGGAGTCAAGGAGTGAAAGTCGGTCTCTTCTAAGGGAACTTCCCTGATTAACTCCTCTTCTCCCTGAAACCCCCTCCTTTCTATGTCATCTGTGCCCTTGGATCTCTAGCCGTTGGGCATGTGGTATTTGCCTTACAGCAATATGTCTATATCTGTAAATTGTATATTTCTATTAATATCTATGTCCCCCTCTAAACAGTTAAACTCTGTTAGCAGAGACCATTTTTACCAACCCTGTTGTGTGGTCTTCTCCCAAGCACTTAGTGCAGTGCTCTGCACACAGTAAGTGATCAATAAATACCACTGATTGGGTGACCTCAAAGGTTCTGATTTTCAATGACAGGGAGAATGGTAATGTTACCAAGTAAGGTGATATATTTAGGACTGAGTGTAAGGGAAAAGAATAGTTCCATTTACAATTCATAGAAAGAATTGCCAGTACCTTGCTCTGGTGAGTGCCACACTGAGACGCCTGGGATCATTTAAAAACCCAATTCCTTGGTGTTCATTTGCTCTTACACAGGAAAGAATGATAAAATCCTTTTCTCGACCCTGGAATGCATCAACACTTGCTATTTCCACTTCCTGGAAGGAAGAATCACCATGGCATTGGCACCTTAAATTTAGTTTCACAATCTAAATAATACCATTACAAAATGATGTGAAATGGGCTACCCAATCACACCTAACTTTTTGAATTACTGAACATACATTTTTATCTTTCAGACTACCTTTGGTAATCATCAGTTTGCCCTTTCAAATTCAGTTTCATATTTCACATCTCTGAAATCTGCATTACCAATTTAGATTTTCAATTCACTGGAATAATTTCCAAAGCTTCTACAAAATTATATTGATGGTGATGTTCATCAGAGCTACTGAAAGTTTGAAGGTTCTAGAATAGTACTAAACTTAAATTAGAATGGTCTAATCAAAGTTGCATCCTTAATCACTGTACCTGATAAAGCTTTGTATGCAGAGAACCACTAAACTGCATATATTGCACAAGGTAGGATCGCTGACCTTCATATGGAGTAATAATACCAAGTTGATCTGGTTTGGCACCAGCTTTTAATAGTTTTGTAGTTATCTTCTCCACATTTGCTGCTTCCGTCCTGAGGAGATACATTTCTAGTTAATAGACCTTAAACAAGTTCTGAAAGAAATAAAAGATCATGATCTGCTGAAGTTCCAAACAAAATTTACATCTTGCAAAAAAAATGCCCACATCTGAAGACTGGACCAGTCTCTTCTGGGAACCAACCTACTTTTAGAATGAATAAATCAATTAACATCCTTTATTGAGCATCTACTATGTGCAGAATGCTGTACCAAGCACTTAAAATACAATAAAGCATGACTTCAAGAACCTTACAATCTGAAGCTAATACTGGCCTGTAAATGAAGGATACCTGTCTGAAGTGGTTCAGGGAATACAAGAATCCTTCCAGTCGAAGATCTATTTTCTTGTTCTGCTAATACTTTATCTTGGTTTGTGGACTAACCTATTTATCTGTGGCAATTCAGGCAATGAATTCTTTAACTCTGCTAATCTAATTATCCTTTGTCAACCCTAACACATAGTAGAGTCTTCGTATATAATATGTACTTAAAATAATCAACTACTGCTACTGAGATTTGCTTCTTATTTTACTAAAAATTAAATTAGACTCCAGAAGCCTCAAAACTTTGTGATATTAATGGAGTAACCTCTATTTACCTATTCAAATAAGAGGTGCCTGAGCTGGCAATTTCTTCTTGCCCCTGGGTCACATAGAAGAACATTGGTTTATCAGGCTGGGGCCACTGGAAATCAAATCCCTTTTTGACACGATCCACTTTCATTTCAAGACAAAAAAGAAAACTACAATTTAAACACACAGCTAAAAAGTGTAATCAGTTACTACCAGATTAAATTTACTATCACAAACTCTCAAACTGAGAAATATCCAGATCTAATCTACTTTAGTATGTTGTTATTTAATAGATTTTTCTCTAATTACCTGACATTTCAATACCTTACCACTAAAAACATACATTGAAAGGAACACTTTATAGCATTAACATCCACTAGGTAAAAAACACTGAGTTGATAATCTATAAATTAATCTATAGCTTAATGGTTTTCTCCGTAAAGGAAGGGTAAAAGGGAAATGTTACTAGAAATAAGGGGTATTTCTGGCAGACATTTTGTTTTTCTCTTGCACTGTCCATTATGTGAAAAATATATTTTACCAGCAGTAACACCATTCTGAAGGGACCCTTCATAAAAAATGTTTGAAGGAAAAGCACTAAGTGCCGGATGCATTCGATACTGCACTTGCAAACGAATTGGACGTATTCCCAGTACCACAAGCCTCTCAAATAATGACTGAGATAGTCCAGCCTTTGCAGCTTTCTTGCACATCACTACAGGGCCCAGTTGGCAATGATCTCCTACAAGGATCAACTGAAAATGAAAAAAAGAATTTATTGTTCAAGCATTATACTCAAGAATCGTTAGTAACTGAATTTGTGAAATTCAAAACAATATATTTGTATTGAACCCAAGAGGTCTATACAAAAGTAAAACAGTGATTTTCCTGAAAACACTTTTCATATCATTTCTTAGACTCCATCCCTCTTTCTCTTCAAGAACCATGTTATCTGTGTCTGGCACCACTGCAATTATTAGATGCAGTTATCTTCAACTCTTCAAGCCCCTCCTCCAATTTTCTGTTCAATTTTGATCCCCTTTTAAATTTTCCTCTTCCTCTCCAACCCTTTTGGTGGATATTCCTAATGACCATTTGCTTCCTCTCCATCTTCCACTCTGCTCGACCTCCTGCTCCCACCTCACCTCTACTAATCAATAATATTTAATGAGAAATTACTATTTGCAGAGCACCGTACTTAATAATAATAATGATGGTATTTGTTAAGTGCTTACTGTGTGCCAAGCACTGTTCTAAGTACTGGAGTAGCTACAAGGTTATCAGATTGTCCCACGTGGGGCTCACAGACTTAGCCCCATTTTACAGATAAAGTAACTGAGGCACAGAGAAGTTAAGTGACTTGCCCAAAATCACACAGCTGACAGCTGGCGGATCTGGGACTAGAACCCACAACCTGTGACTCCCAAGCCTGTGCTCTTTCCACTAATCCACCTGCTTATGTTTTGCGAAAGTACAATATAGTAGATTTGGTAGACAAAATCCATGCCTAAAAGGAGCTTAAAATCTACACCCAATAACCAACTTCAACACCTGCTTAACCTTCTCATCTCTTTGCAGTGCTGTATTTTCAGCCTCATCATACAAATCTATCAGTGGGATTTACTGAGCCCAACCCTGTACAGAGTACTACATTGAGCATCTGGGAAACCACACACAAAAGAGTTGGTACACATTACCCTTGCCTTTAAGGAGTATACAATTTAGTGTGATTTATTTTTCTTTAAAGACAGGAATAACTTTTTAAAAGAGAAGGCAACAACAGAATATCTCATAGAGTACTCAAATTAGAAGTTCATAGAAAAAAGTTTGGATACCCATATGCTGTCTCAAACTTCAAAAGCCAGTTGCTGAAACAACACTGAATGTGGTGTTGCTGAAGCAACATCGGACTAATCAAGCAACTACAAAGTCAAAGGATTTTCATGACAAAAAAACTGAAAACTGACTTTTTTTGGTAGTGATAGAGAAGAAGGATGGGGGATACAGGGTGGAGAGGGAGTGAAGAAATGTGAATATGTCCCCATTTCTACTGAAAAATGGTCCCCGACTGTGTACAGGGACAAAGGAGTCTGGGAAATTAATCAATCAGTGAATCAATCAATGGCATTTACTGGGCACTTACTGTGTGCAAAGAGCTGTACCTAGCACTTGGAGGAGTTCAGTACAACAGAGTTGGGAGACACAATCCATGCCTACAGTCTAGAGAAGCAGTCAGATATTGACAGAAATAATTCATAAAATATAATTTATAGCTGTGTAACTCTTTGAGGGAAGGGATTGTGTCTATCGATTCTTATACTGTTCTCTCTCAGATGCTTAGTATGGTGCCATTAAATGCCATTACATTAAATCAATAAATACTATTGTACGATTATTGAATTATGCAGAGCATTGACTGAGAACTTTGGAAGAGAACAGTAAATCTGGTACAGACTATCTCAGATCCCAAGAAGTCTAACAATTTAGTGGAAAGGACAGACCTATCAATCAGTCAATCAATATCATCTATTGAGTGCCTCCTCTGTGCAGAGCACTGTATTAAGCACTTGGAAAATGTCAACAGAATTTGGTAGACATGGTTCCTGCCTATCAGAAGCTTACAGTCCAGAAGACAAACACTGAAATAAATTACAGCTTGGGGAAATGGAAGGGTATAAAAATATGTACATAAGTGCTGTGTAGTGAAGGGTGGGGTGAATATCAAATGCTTTAAGGGCAGGATCCAAGTGTAGAGATGACTTAATAGGGAAAGTAGGAGAAATGAGGGCTTTTAGGACATGCTCCAATCAATGGTATTTACTGAGTGCTTACTGTATACTGAGCACTGTACTAAGTACTTAGGAGAGTACAATATAACAGAGTTGGAAGACATGTTCCCTGCCCACAAAGAGCACAAAATCTATTAAGGGAGATAGTAATCTAAGTAAATTATGGATATGTACATCAGTGCTGGTGGTGTGAATGAAGGGTAAAAATCCTAGTGCAAGGGTGACAAATGACAGCATGGACTATGGAATCAGGAAACTGGGCTCTAATCCTCCCACACTACTTGACTTCCATGTAAATAATAGAAGGAGTGTGGTCTGGTGGAAAGAGCACAAGTCTGGGGGTCCAGAGACCTGAGTTCCAATCCTAACTCCACTATTTAGGTCGTATTTACTGAGTACTTACTTAGTGTAGAACTCTGTACTAAGCACTTCAGAGACTGCATTAAAACAGTGAAACAGAAACATTCCATGCCCACAAGGAGCTTAGAGTCTAGACAGGGAGACAAACATTAATATAAACAGATAAATTACAGCTATGTACATAACAGCTGTGTGGGTCTGGGACGGGACATACATAAAGGAAGCAGGACAAGGCGACACAGAAAAGAATAAGAGGTCTCAGTCAGGAAAAGTATCTAGGAAGAGATGTGCCTCCAATAAGGCTTTGAGATTTTGAGATTTTGTTAATGAAATGTACATTGCCTTGATTATATTTATTTGCTGTTGTTTTGATGAGATGTTCATCCCCTTGATTCTATTTATTGCTATTGTTCTTTTCTGTCCGTCACCCCCGATTAGACTGTAAGCCCGTCAAAGGGCAGCGACTGTCTCTGTTACCGATCTGTACATTCCAAGCGCTTAGTACAGTGCTCTGCACATAGTAAGCGCTCAATAAATACTATTGAATGAATGAGATGGGGCAAGTAATGTTTTGTTGGATATAAGGATGGAGGGTATTCCAGGCCAGAGGCAGAACACAGGCAAGAGGTTGGTGGCAAGATAGATGAGATCACGGTACAGTGAAAATGTCAGCATTAGAGGGAAGTGAGTGGATTGGGTTGGAGTAGGAGAGTATTGAGGTGAGTTAGGCACAGCCAACCTTCCCTTCTCACAAGCCCAGAAGTGTGCTATCATTCTTGACTCTGCTCTCTCACTCACACCAAATATCCAGTCCGTCAACAAATCCTGCCAGTCTCACCATCACAACAGTGCCAAGATCTGCCTTTTCTTCTCTGACCAAACTGCTAACATGCTAAGTGCAACCACTCATCCTGTCCTGAGAGGATTACTTCATCAGCCTCCTTTCCGACCTCCCACTCTCTTATATCTCCCTACTTCAGTCCATACTTCACTGCCTGGATTATTTTTCTACAGAAATGTTCAAGGCATGTAACCCCCCTCTTCAAAAATCTCCAATGGTTGCTTATCAACCTCTGTATCTAACAAAAACTCCTCACTACTGGTTTCCAAACTCTCCATCACCATGCCCCCTCTTACCTTACCACCCTTCTTTTCTTCTAAAGCCCAACCTGCGAACTCCACTTCTCTGGTGCCTCTAATCTTCCCTCTGTGCCTTGATCTTGCCTGTCTCGTGGCTCACGTCTTACCTCTGGTTTGGAATGCCCTCCCTCCTCAAATCGACCAAACAATCACACTCCCCCCTTTCAAAGTTCTACTGAAGTCTCACCTCCTCTAAGACACCTTCCCAGACTAAGCCCCCTTTGTCCTCAGCTCCCCCCATCTTCTGCTCCCTTTGCTCTCTCCCTTGCCCTAAAGCACTTATGTATATATGAATACATCTATAATTCTATTTATATATTTTGATGCCTGTTTGCTTGTTTTGTTGCCTGTTTCCCCTCTTCTGGTCTATAAGCCTGGTATGGGCAGTGACTGTCTCTCTTTATTGCTGAATTGTACTTTCCAAGTGCTTAGTACAATGCTCTGCACCCAGTAAGTGCTCAATAAATACAACTGAATGAATGAAGGAGATGTGATTTTTAGAATGGTTTTAAAGATAGGAATACAGAATAGAGTGCTTGGCAGTAAAAAAAGAATGTACGTAGGTGACAAAAAAAGAATACAGAGGGAAATGAGAAGTTATTCTGGGAAGATTTCATGGAGGCAATGTGATTTTAGTAGGGTTTTTAGAAGATGATGAAGAATGATGTTTGATCAGAGATGATGAGGGAGGGAGAAGTACAGAGGGTAGAAGCAAAAAACTGATAAATAGACAGAAAAAACTGAAACAAACTAAGTTAGGTTGGTGACAGAAGAACATGGTTGAAGTACGATATCTGTGAGGTTAGTTAGAGTGGGCAGAACTGATTGAGTGCTGATGAGCAGCAGAGTTCAGAGTATACCTATCAATTTATCAACCAATCAGTCAATCGTATTTATTGGGCATTTACTATGTGCAGAACACAGTACTAAGCACTTGGGATAGTATAATAATTAGCAGATGTTTTCCCTGACTATAATGAGCTTACAGTCTAGAGGAGGAGAAAGACATAACTATAAATAAAAAGGTAACTTAAAATACATAATTTAAAGTTATGTACATAAGTGCTGTGGGGTTGGGCGTGGGATGAATATCAAATGGCCAAGTCAGTTTGAAGTGCAAAGACCATGCAGAAGGGAAAGCGAGAAAGGAAAAGCGGGCTTAATTGGGGTAGGTCTCCTGGAGGAGACCTTAATAATGCTTTGAAGGTGGAGAGGGTGGTGGTTTAGCAAATATGGAGATGTAAGGAGTTCCAGCCTACAGAGAGGGGATGGGAAAGGGGTCGGCACTGACATAGATGAGATTGGGGCACAGTGAGTAAACTGGCGCTGGAGGAGCGGAGTGTGGGGGCTGGGCTGTAGAAGGAGATTAGTGAGGTGGGGTGAGGTGATTGAGGACTTCAGAATCAATGGTAAGGAGTTTCTGTCTGATGTGGAGATAGATAGGCAGCCACTGGAGTGAGAATATATGCACTGAACATATTTTTGTTGATATATGACTCATGCAGAGGAGTGAAGTTTGACTGAAGTGGGGAGACACTGAAGACAAAAAGGAGGCAGATGCATTACTAAAGGAGGTATAGAATAAGTACTTGGTTAGCATAGTGGCAGTTTGGATGGAGAGGAAAGGGTAGATTTTAGCTGTGTTGTGAAGGAAGAACTGAAAGGATTTGGAGACAGAGTGAATATATGGATGGAATAAGAGAAATGAGTCATAGACAACACGAAGGTTTTGGGCCTGTGAGGTAGGGAGTATGGTAGTATTGTCTAAAGTCTGAAATTTGGGCCTGTGAGGTAGGGAGTATGGTAGTATTGTCTAATTGTCTGAAGCAGCGTGGCGCAGTGGAAAGAGCACGGGCTTTGGAGTCAGGGCTCGTGAGTTCGAATCCCAGCTCTGCCACTTGTCAGCTGTGTGACTGTGGGCAAGTCACTTAACTTCTCTGTGCCTCAGTTCCCTCATCTGTAAATTGGGGATTAAGACTGTGAGCCCCATGTGGGACAACCTGATTCCCTGTGACTACCCCAGCGCTTAGAACAGTGCTCTGCACATAGTAAGCGCTTAACAAATACCAACATTGTTATTATTATTAAAGTGATGGGAAGAACAAGGGGAGGGCATGATTTGGGTGGGAAGATAAAGAATTCAGTTTTGGACATGTTTAATTAAAGGTGTCCGCAGAACATCAAAGTAGATATGTCTTGAAGGATATTACAGGGAAGGAGAGAGATCAGGGCTGGGGAGGGAGATTTGAAAATCATCTGCATTGAGGTGGTAATAGAAGCCATGGGAGCAAATAAATTCTCCAAGGGAGTGGATGTAGAGGAAGAATATAATGGGACTGAGAACTAAGGTTTGTGTCACCTCTACTGGCAGAAAGTGGGAAGCAGAGGAGGAGCCAGCAAATGAGGAGTCGGAGAGAAAGGAGGAGAACCGAGAAAGGAGAGTTTCAGTGAATTAAAGCTTGGATAAAGTTTCAAAGAGAAGGGGATGGACTACATTGTTGAAGGCAGTTGAGAGGTCTAGAATAATTAGTACAAAGTAGAGGCCCTCATATATGGCAATAAGACGGTCATTGTTACCTTAGAGAGTGCCGTTACTCCAGAGTGAAGTGGGAGGAGGCCAAAATGGAGGGAATCTAAGAGAGAAATGGGGATGAGGAAGTATAAACGGGGGTATGAACAACTCTCTCAAGCAGTTTGGAGAGGAGTGGTAGGAGGGAGATGGGGCAATAACTGGAAAAAGCTACGGGGTATTAAAGGGTTTTTTTAATGGTAGGAGATATGTGGGCATATTTGAAGTCAGTGGGGAAGAAGTTGTAAAGTGAACAGTTCAAGATGGCTGTCAAAGAGGGAAAATGAGGGGGCAAGTTTTTTAAAAAAGGTATGAAGAGAACAGGGACAAAAACAAAAGTGGCGAGCGCAGATTTAAAGATGAGGTGAGAGAATTATTTCATCATGGGCTACTGCAAGGAATATAGGGAGAATCAAAGTGCGTGGAGAAGGAGGCAGGGGGAACTGGAAAGGAACAGCGGAGAATTTATGGAGACCACACCTAATGGTTTCAATTTTGCTGTTGAAGTACGTGGCCAGGTCACTAGGGAAAGAGATGGTTGAGGTAGGGGAGTTAAATGCCTGGAACAGCAGGCAGGGGCAATAGGTATGGAAGTGGATGTGGAAGAAGAATTGTGAGACATTGGAGAGGGGCAAATTGAAGTAGAGAGTAAAGAAGCTTTGGTAGAAAATTTCAGAGAGATGTCTGAATTTCCCCTGCAGCTCGGGCATAGATCAGCAGAGGGAAAGAGGAGGAAAGAAGTTACGTTCAGTGGAGAGGATGATGATGAGCATGACAATTTGTGCATCAGGAATGATTTTCTTGAAAACATTATTCAAATTTGGCTTTATTGACCCTGTCCTCTCCTGGTTCTCCTCCTATCTCTGCTTGCTCATACTCAGTTCCTTTCCGGGCTCCTCCTCCCATGCTTTAAAGGTGGGACGTTCTCAAGGCCCAGTTCTGTATCCCCTTCTATTCTTCATCTACACCTTCTCCTTTTAGAAAACTCTTTCAGGCCCATGACTTCAACTACCACCTCCAAGTGGACTTCTCTGCAGGCTGATATTTTTTCCTGACTTCAAGACATATCTAGCTAGATATCCCATTAATGCCTCAAACCTAACTTGTCCAACCTGTCCTCAGCTCATGTCTTTCACTAAACCCACATATATAATCTGTCACAAGAACCATCTAACCTTCACATCACTTATGGCCGTACTTTTTTTCCCATCTAAATTGCTGTCACTAAATTACTATCCAAGCACTTATCCTAACTACCTTGATTAGTGAATCTACCTTCTTGCTGACTTCCCTGCCCCCTATCTGTCCCCACTCCAGCCCATTCTTCGCTCTGCAGCCCAGATCACTTTTCTACAGAAACATTCAGTCCACATTTCCCCACTCCTCTTGAAGAACCCCTATTGGATACTTCTGCTTCACAAAGAAACTCCTTACCATAGGCTTTAAAACACTCTATCAGCTCACCCCACTCCGACTTCATGTCTCTCATCTACTATAACACAACATGCAGGCTTCATTCCTCCAATGACAATCTACTGCACCTCAAAAGCTATCTTCAAATGTTTATTATTATTATTAATAATTGCATTTACAGAGTGCTTACTGTTTGCAAAGCACTGTTTTAAGCTAAATTGCAACACTGTAATATCAAATGAATTTGCTGCCCACAATGAGCTCATTTATTCAGCCATTTTTACTGAATGCTTACTTGGGGCAGAAGACTGTACTAAGCACTTGAAAAGGACAATATAACAATAAAAAGACACATTCCATGCCCACAGTGAGCTTACAGTCTAGAGGCAAGCTTACATTCCAATTGCTTCTTCCCTACTGATTTCAAATATACCGTTGTCTCCTCAACCATAAAAAAACCTCTCTCTTGACGCCATGGCTCCAGTTATTGCTCCATCACCCTCTTATCAGTCCTCTCCCAACTCCTTGAGTGAATTATCTACACCCCGTCTCAAGTTCCTCTCTTCTAATTCTCTCCTGGACCCTTTCCAATCCGGCTTCCATCATTCATTCATTCATTCAATCGTATGTATAGAGTGCTTACTGTGTGCAAAGCACCTACTAAATGCTTGGGAGAGTACAATGTAACAATAAACAGACACATTCCTATCCACAATGAGCTCACAGTTTAGAGGAAGACAGAGGCAATAGATAAATAAATATAAATTACAGATATATACATATGTGCTGTGGGGATAGGAGGGAAGATGAATGAGGAGGAAGTAACAGAGTCACAGAAGGGAGTGGGAGAAGAGGAGAACTTAATCAGGGAAGGCATCTTGGAGGATAAGTGCCTTCAATAAGGTTTTGAAGTGGGGAAGAGCAATCATCTGTCTGATATAAGGATGTAGGCATTCCAGGACAGAGGCAGAATGTGGTAAGGGGTCCGCAGCAAGACAGATAAGATTGAGGTACTGTGAGAAGGCTAGCATTAGAGGAATGAAGTGTGTAGCCTGGGCTGTAGTGGGAACGTAGTGAAGAGAGGTAGGAGGGGGCAAGGGGATAATAATAATAATGGTGGTATTTATTATGCGCTAACAATGTGCAAAGCACTGTTCTAAGCGCTGGGGGGATACAAGGTGATCAGCTTGTCCCACAAGGGGCTCACGGTCTTGGTCCCCATTTTACAGATGAGGTAACCTAGCCACAGAGAAGTTAAGAGACTTGTCCAAGGTCACACAGCTGACAGGCGGCAGAGACGGATTAACCCATGACCTCTGACTCCCAAGCCCATGCTCTTTCCACTAAGCCACGCTGCTTTAAAGCCAACTATGAGGAGTTTTTGTTTGATGGAAATGGATGGGCAACCACTGGAGTTTCTCGAGGAGTGGGGAAACATGGTCTGAACGTTTCTGACGGAAAATGATTAGGGCAGCAGAATGGACTAGAATGGGAAGAGACAGGAAGCAGGGAAGTCAGCAAGAAGGCTGGTATAATAATCACGGCGGGATAGGACAAGTGCTTGCGTTAACGTGGTAGCAGTTTGGATGGAGAGGAAGGGGTGGATTTTGGCAATGTTATGAACGTAGAAATGACAGGATTTAGGGGTGGCTTGAATATGTGAAATGAGAGAGAAGGGTCATGGATAATATTAAGGTTATGGGGTTGTGATACAGGAAGGATGGTGGTGCCATTAACAGTGATAGGAAAGTGAGTGGGAAGACAGGGTGGGAAGATAAGTAGTTTAGCTATTTTAGGCTTGAGGTGGTGGAGGACATCCAAGTAGAAATGGCTTGAAGGCAGAAGGAAATGCGAGACTGCAGAGAGGGCGAGAGATCAGGGCTGGAGATGTAGATTTGGGTGTCATCAGCATATAGGTGATAGCCGAAGCCTGGTGAGCAAATGAGCTTTCCAAGAGAGTGGGGTAGATGGAGGACTGAGGGAGACCCGAAACTGAACTTTGAGGGACATCCACAGTTAGAGGATGGGGCATAAAGGAGGAATCTGAGAAGGAGACTGAGAAGTGGCCAGAGAGCTAGGAGGAAAACCAGGAGAGGACACTGTCACTCGTTTTGGCAAGGAGAAGATCCACAGAAACTGCCCTCTCAAAAGTCACCACTGATTTCCTTGTCAAATCCAATTGCTTCCACTCTACTCTAATCCGCCTTGACGTCTCGTTCAACCACCCCATTCTCCTAGAAGCATTATCCAACCTCATCTCCACCAACAGTCTTCACCTGGTTTTCCTTTTATCTCTGGTTGCTCATTCTCAGTCTCCTTCATGGGCTCCTATTCTGTCTCCCACCCCCTAACTGTGAGGGTTCCTTAAGGTCTCTTCTCTTCTCCAACTACTCTTACTCTCTTAGAGAACTCATTAGCTCTAATGGTTTCCACTATCATATCTATATGGATGATAAACAAATCTCTCTCTTTCTCTCTTTCTCTCTTTCTTTCTCTCTGCAATCTTGCATTTCCTGCTGCCTTCGGGATGGCTGTCTTGGATGTCCTCCCGTCACCTCAAGCTTATCATGTCCAAAACAGAACTCCATATCTTCCCTCTCAAATCTGGTCCTCCCCATGACTTTCCCATCATGGCAGATGGAATCACCATCTTTTCTGCCTCACAAGTCCATAAGCTTGGTGTTATGCTTGACTCCTCTCTTTCAACCCACATATTCATTCTAACACTGTCAGTCCCACCTTCTCAACATCGCTAAAATCCACCCTTTCCCCTCCAACCAAACTGTTACCACACTACTAAAATCACTTATCCTATCCTGCCTTGATTACTATAACAGCCTTTTTGCTGACCTCTCAGCCTTCTGTCTCTCCCCACTCCAGTCCACACTTAACTCTAGTGCCCAGATCATTTTTCTACAAAATGTTCAGGACATATTTCCCCACTCCTCAAGAAATTCCAGTAATGCCCACGCACCTCTGCATCAAACAAAAATTCCTTATCAATCGCTTTAAAGCACTCAATCGCCTTGCTCCTCCTACGTCACCTGGCTTGTACACTTCACTCATCTAATGATAACCTCTCAATGTACCTCGATCTTGCCTTCCTCTCTGGACCCTTGGCTCAAGTCCTGCCTCAGGCATGGAATGCACTCCGTCTTCAAAGATGACAATCACTCTCCCACTTCAAAGTCTTATTGAAGGCACATTTCCTCCAAGAGGTCTTCCCTGAATAAACCCTCCTCTCCTCTTCTCCCATTTCCTTCTGGGTCACCTTGACTTGGTCCCTTTATTCATCACCCCCCAGCCCCACAGCACTGATGTACAGATCTGTAATTTATTTATATTAATTTCTGTCTCCCTGTCTAGACTGTAAACTTGCTGTGGGCAGGGAATGTGTCTGTTGTTATACTGTACTCGCCCAAACACTTTAGCACAGTGCTCTGCACACAGTAAGTGCCCAAGAATATGAAGAATGAATGAATGAATGAATATCTCAACCTTGTCTATCTTGCCAGGGACTTCTTTCCACATACTGCCTCTGGCCTCATAAGTCTTCATTCATTCATTCAATAGTATTTATTGAGCGCTTACTATGTGCAAAGCACGGTACAAAGCACTTGGAATGTACAATTCGGCAACAGATAGATACAATCCCTGCCCAATAACGGGCTCACAGTCTAATCGTGGGAGACAGACGAACAAAAACAAGACAACATAATAATGATAAATAGAATCAAGGGGATGTATATCTCATTAACAAAATAAATAGGGCAATAAAAATATATATATAAATGAACACAGTGCTGAGGGAAGGGGACGGGAGAGGGGGAGGAGCAGAGAGAAAGGGGGCTTAGCTGAGGGGAGGTGAAGGTGGGAAGAGAGAGGGAGCAGAAGGAGCAGAGGGAGCAGAGGGAGCAGAGGGAAAAGGGGAAGCTCAGTCTGGGAAGGCCTCTTGGAAGATGTGAGCTCTCAGTAGGGCTCTGAAGAGAGGAAGTGTGCTAGTCTGGCAGATGTGAGGAGATAGGGCATTCCAGGACAGTGGTAGGACGTGGGCCAGAGGTCGACAGCAAGATAGGCATGAACAGCGACAGTGAGGAGCTGAGTGGCAGAGGAGCGGAATGTACGGCATGGGCAAAAGAACGAGAGAAGGGAGGTGAGGTAGGAGGGGGCAAGGTGGTGGAGAGCCTTGAAGCCCAGAGTGAGGAGTTTTTGTTTTGTGCAGAGGTTGGGGGAAGCAGCAAGACTCAGTGGAAAGAGCCTGGGCTTCGGAGTCAGAGGTCATGGGTTTGACTCCCGGCTCTGCCACTTGTCAGCTGTGTGACTATGGGTGACTTAACTTCTCTGTGCCTCAGTTACCTCATCTGTAAAATGGGGATTAACTGTGAGCCTCATGTGGGGACAACCTGATTAACCTGCATCTACCCCAGTGTTTAAAACAGTGCTCTGCACATAGTAAGCACTTAACAAATACCAACATTATTACTGATAGGCAACCACTGGAGGTTTTTAAGGAGGGGAGTACATGCCCAGAGGGTTTCTCTAGGAAGATGATTCAGGCAGCAAAATGAAGAATAGACTGGAGTGGGGAGAGCCAGGAGGAAGGGAGATCAGAGAGAAGGCTGAACCAATAATCCAGTCGGGATATTATGAGAGTTTGTACCAGTATGATAGCCATTTGGACGGAAAGGAAAGGGAGGATCTTGGTGATATTGTAAAAGGGAGACCGGCAGGCATTGGTGACAGATTGGATGTGTGGGGTGAATGAGAGAATGAGTCAAGGATGACACCAAGTTGCAGGCTTGAGAGACGGGAAGGATGGTCATACCGTCCACAGTACAGGAAAGTCAGAAAGAAGATAGGGTTTGGGAGGGAAGATAAGAAGCTCAGTTTTGGGCATGTTGAGTTTTAGGTGGTGGGCAGACATCCAGGTGGAAATGTCCTGGAGGCAGGAGGAGATATGAGACTGAAGGGAGGGGGAGAGAACAGGGGAGGAGATGTAGATTTGGGTGTCATCTGCATTGAGATGATAGTTGAAGCCCTGGGAGCTAATGAGTTCATCAAGGAAGTGAATATAGATGGAGAACAGAAGAGGGCCAAGAACTGACCCTTGAGGAACTCCTTCAGTTGGAGGATGGGACGGGGAGAAGGAGCATGTGAAGGAGACCAAGAATGAATGGCCAGAGAGATAAGAGGAGAACCAGGAGAGGACGGAGTCTATGAAGCCAAGGTGAGATAAGGTGTGGAGGAGAAGGGGATGGTCGACAGTGTCAAAGGGAGCTGAGAGGTCAAGGACGATTACGATAGAGTAAAAGCCATTGGATCTGGCAAGAAGGAAGTTATGGGTGACCTTTGAAAAAGCAGTCTCGGTAGAGAGGAGGGGACGGAAGGCAGATTGGAGGGGATCCAGGAGAGAGCTGGAGCTGAGTAATTCAAGGCAGTGAGTGCAGACGACTCATTCTAGGAGTTTGGAAAGGAAGGGTAGGAGGGAGATAGGGTGATAACTGGAAGGCGAAGTAGGGTCGAGAGAAGGTTTTTTTAGGATGGGGGAGAGATAGGCATGTTTGAAGGCAGAAGGGAAGAAGCCACTGGAGAGTGAGTGGTTAAAGACAGAGGTTAAGGAGGGGGGGAGAGAAGGGACAATGGTCTTTATAAGTTGAGCGGGAATGGGGTCTGAAACACAGGTGGGGAGTGGCACTTGCAAGGAGGGAATAGATCTCCTCTGAGGATACTGCACGGAAGGATGGGAAAGTAGGGGAGAGGGATGGGAAAATAGGGGAGAGGGATGAGAGGGAGGGGGGAGCAGAAGCAGGAGGGGTGACTTTGGGGAGCTCGACCTGATTGTGTTAATTTTCGTGATGAAGTAGGTGGCCAGGTCACTGGGGGTGAGGGATGGGGGAGGGAGAGGAACAGATGGCCTGAGGAGAGAATTAAAAGTCCGGAACCACTGGTGGGAGTAATGGGCATGGGCGTCAATGAGGGAAGAAAAGTAGTTTTGCCTGGGGAAGAGAGGTCATCACCCTATTTATTTTGTTCATTTTGTTTAATGAGATGTACATCACCCTGATTCTATTTATTTGTCATTGTTTTTATGAGATGTTCTTCCCCTTGACTCTATTTATTGCCATTGTTCTTGTCTGCCTGTCTCCCCCGATTAGACTGTAAGCCCGTTAAAGGGCAGGGACTGTCTTTATCTCTTGCCGATTTGTACATTCCAAGCGCTTGGTACAGTGCTCTGCACATAGTAAGCGCTCAATAAATACTACTGAATGAATGAATAAAGCAGGAAAGGATAAATTTCAAATGGATAAAGTTGGGTTGGTTGTCTTCCCTCTTCATGTCTGACAAACTATCAAACTACCTTCAAAACCTTACTGACAGCATATCTCCTCCAAGAAGTCTTTCCCAACTAGGTTCCCTTCTCCCTCTCACTTCTGCGTTACCCTTAGATTAGGATTTGCCATCACTATTCATTTCTTCCTCAGCAACCCAGCACTAGGTACTTACCCATAATTTATTTATTCATATTAACGTCTGTCTTCCACTCTAGGTTGGAAGATCATTTTGGGCCAAGAACGTGTCCACTAATCCTTTAATATTGCACTCGCTCAGCTGCTTAATAACCATAAGCTTTCAATAAATATGATTGGTTGATTTGTGCCAAGGGCACTATTCAGTTCAGGTTTAGATGCAGAGGAAGTGTACTGTGGGGATGATCCATTGCTGATTAATAGTACATGATTGGAAGAGGAGTTCAGTGGAGAGGGTGGTATTAAGGATGTCAATCTGTGCATAGAAAGAAAGAGGTTTAGGACTGAAGACCAAAAGGAGCAGGATGGCTTTAGACTACTGGAGGAGGTTAAAAAGTTTGGGCTTTCTGAAGCGAAAAAGGGCAGATTTGTGGGGTGTGGATGAATTGAAAAGAGGGCAGAATATGGTATGATGAAGGAATTTCTAAATTGTGAAGGTAGAGATTGAACAGTGACTTGAGATCATGAGTTTGAGTATGTGTCTAAGTAGATTGGTGAGTGTGATAGGTGAGTTGGGGCACTAAGTTGGTGGAGCTGAGTTGGAGAATGGAAAGATCGTCAAGGATCTCCCCTTAGGTATTGAAATCCCCAAGGATCGATGTAAATTGCAGAATGAGAGAAGGAATGTGATAAAGGGATCAAAATGGTTCAGAAAATTGGAAGGAAAGCCTGCGGGGTGGTAAATAACTGTGACTAGTAACTGGGGTGGATGGTAAAAGATGATATGGCCTTTAAAGAATTAGTATGGAGGATTTGGGATGGTGTGAAATTGGTACTGGAGAGAGAAAGAAAGCCAATTCCTCTCCCTTTACCAGTAGATATTGGGGAGTGGAAGAAGCCCCCTCTTGGAGACATCACATAACTTGGGAGAGCCAGATTTCAGTGATAGCAGAAGAAGGAACAGTGATTGGGTCAGAAACTGGTCAGTAAGGAAGGAAGTTTTTCCCATGATGGAGCAGGGGTTCCACAAGCCACACATGGGTGGGGTAGGGACAGGGTAGGAAGGGGTTGTATGGGAGTTAGCTAGAGGGGGGCTGGTACTGACCAAGGGGGACAAGGAATGGCGCTGGGATAAGGTGACAGGGACAGTGTAGAAAGAACAAAAGGAGGGAAAGAAAAGAACAAGAACAAGAGGAGGGCAAATGACATAGGGAGGAATACTTCTCTCTGGAAACTGTCAAATGGGAAGGTAGTAACTTAAAGCAAATCAAAATCTGTTCTTGGAGGATCTAGCATCCAATAAACAGAGTAGTTGTGTGAACTGATTTTCTGTACTTTTGTTATATGTTTAAAACAGTGATTTAATTTACGTATTTATCAAGGAATTATTCAATTATGAATTTACCTTTTCCATTAGCTAGTGGCTCATAGTCACTATTTATATATGCTGAATACCTTAAGAGTGACAATATTTAAATTTCAGATCTGCATGTGAGGAACATCCTATATGCAGATGGTTCCCTTATCTCCTTCTCCAGCCCTGACCTCTCCTCTGCAATCTTGCCTTTTCTCTTACCCACGGAATATTTCTAAAGGGATAATAATAACTACAATAACTTTGGCACTGTCCTTGGTTTATGTCTCTCACATTCTACGTTTGGACGTAGAATGTCCAAACTTGAAGGATCTACTTTCATAACATCGCTAAAAATGTGTCCTTTCCTCTTCATCCAAAATGCTACTATCCTTAACCAAGCACTTATCCTACCCCACCTTGTCTACTGCATTTGCCTCTTCGCTGACCTCCCTGCTTTCTGTCTCTCCCAACTCCAGTCCATACTTGACTCTGATGCACGGACCAATTTTCTAAAAAAAAATTTTAAAAAGTTCAGTCCAGTCCATGTTTCCCCACTCAAAAACCTCCAGTGGTTGCTCATTACTCTCAGCATAAAACAGAAACTCTTCACCACTGGCTTTAAAGCAGTCAGCTCACCCACTCCTACCACCACTCCTTGAGGAGTAGCATAGCCTAGTGGCAAGACATAGGCTTGGGAGTCAGAGGTTGTGGGTTCTAATCCAGGCTCCACCACCTGTTTGCTGAGTGACTTTGGGCAAGTCACTTTACTTCTCTGTTCCTCAGTTAACTCATCTGTAAAATGCGGATTGAGAATGTGAGCCCCACGTGGAACAACCTTGTATTTTCCTCAGCGCTTAGAATAGTGCCTGGCACATATTAAGTACTTAATAAATAGCATAATTATTATTATTACCTCACCTTACTGATCTCCTACTACAGGCCACTAGCACACTTTGCCCTACCTCCTCCCTCTGATGTTAAACTCCCTGCCTGTTTGTAAAAAGCAGACCCATCTCTCCCCACCTTCAAAGCCTTATTAAGGTCACATGAGGAGCAGTGTGGTTTAATGGAAAGAGCATGGACTTGGAAGTCAGAGGTTGTGTGTTCTAATCCCAACTCTGCCACTTATCAGCTGTGTGACTTTGGGCAAGTCATTTAACTTCCCTGTTCCTCAGTTATATCATCTATAAAATAGGGAATAAGAGTGTGAACCCCAAGTGGGACACCTGATTATCTTGCACCTAGCCCAGCATTTAGAACAATGCTTCACATATAGTAAGCGCTTAACAAACACCACTGTTATTATTATTGTCTCCTCCAAAAGGCCTTCCCCAACTAAGCCCTCTTTTCCTCAGCTTGCTCTCTCTTCTATGTAACCTATACATTTGGATCTATGAGCTTAGTGAATTTGATATTCACCTGACCCTCAGTTCAACAGCACAATGTACATATCTATAAATTATATTATAAACTATTTATTTATATTAACATTCCTATCTACACTAAACTGTAAACTCCTTGCAGGCAGGAAATTGTTATACTGTATCCTTCCAAGAGTGCTCAGCATACAATAACCAATTACTTAATACCACTGATTGACTCTCTTCTCCTACTCTGACCACAGGCTCCTCCCCTGCTTTATCCCCCACCCCTATACTCACACAGAACTTCCTGCCTCCAAAAAACTTCTGATCACTTGAACCTCTGCACTTAGCATAGACAACCATACCCCATCTGAATGTCCTATTTAGCCACTCCTCTTTTGATGCTCAAATCCACACTTTCAACTCTTCTCTCTCCACTAAAGTCAGCGTTCATGCACCCCGTTTCCACCAACCTGCCTCATATCACCAAACCCCAGCCTTGCATCAATTCCAAAGTATATTTCTCCACTCCTGTTTCGAGGCTGTGGAATGCTACTGGTAAAGATCCCTGCAACAGGTTTTGTCTATCCAACACTCATATAATTCTGCTTGATTTATAAATGCCTCATGGTCAGAGATAATAATAACAACAATAATGATAACTGTGGTATTTTTAAGCCTTATGCCCCACACACTATATAAAACACTGGGAAGAGATACTTATGGGACCACAAGTCTAAGGAGAACAGCTATTCAGACACTTGAAAAATGAGACACAGGCTGAATGTTCAGAATGAGCGCACAAGGATGAAATGTAGCTCTCAGGCACTAATAGAACAGCAGGCACCTTCACCTGTCTGGTTCTAATATATGGGACTAGTGTAATGCTGGCTATTTGGAGCTCTTATGAGTTATAGGGGTAACCTAAGCAGCAGTAACATATAGATGATCAGGAGAGCCAAATGACATTCAACAATCAGTCATCTGAGTATTTGTGCTATTACTCTGAAGTGGCCTCCACTGTCATTATCTGGATTACTACCATTCCCTAAAACACTGGCTTTCAACAGCATAGTAGAGAGAGTGATGGTCGCATTCTAAACCAGTTTAGGGATTGTCAAACCTGGATGCTGTTTGGAACTGTCTGTAGAGGGGCCAGAGATCTTCACACATGATGGCACAGCCCAAAAGTGTGGCCTTGTAAAGGCAGACAGAACCTAGGAGTAGGGTTCTGGCTTTGCCGCTTGCCGCTGAATTTAAGTACTTTATCTGTGAGGCAGAGACTGGACAGCTGTCCTCTCTCCCCCTTGAAATGTGAGTCCCATGTGGGACTGTGTCTGATCTGAATGTCTTGTGTTTAGTGAACAGTAAAGCTTGGGGTAGCGCTTGGTACAGGAAGCAAATGGCACCGCCGGGGGAATAATACCCAGGTCTCTGGAGACCTTGGGATTAAAACAGTGAGTCCCATGTGGAACATGGATTGCGTCCAAGTTGATTAGCTTGTATCTACCCCAGCTACCCCAGCGCTTAGTAAAGTGCCCAACACATAGTAAGAGCTTAAGAAATACTATAAAAAAATAACACAACTGTTTTATTCATCCCTATCTAACAGATAAGGAAACTAGAGCACAAATATATGACATGACTTGCTCAAGGGAAGGCCTTGTAAAGGAGACAATAATAATAACAGTGGTATTTGTTAACTGTTGTTTGTTATTATAGTTATTAACTGGTCATGCATAACCTTCTAGTACAAGTGCCTAAGAGGCTCAGGATTGGGAAAGAAAATGGATTTAAGGAGCAGAGTTACTAAGGACCTGTAACCTAATCCCAATTTTGTCACTTTTCGACTGTGTGATTTGGGGAAGCCATCCAGCTTCTCTGTCTCTCATTTACCTCATCTGTAAAATGGGGATTAAAACAGTGAGTCTCATGTGGAACATGAATTGTGTCCAAGTTGATTAGCTAGTACCTGCCCCATCACTTAGTAAAGTGCCCGATACATAGTTAGAGTTTAAGAAATACTATAAAAAAACCACAACTGTTTAATTCATCCCTATCTAACAGATAAGGAAACTAGGGCACAAATATGTAAAGTGACTTGCTCTAAGTCACACAGCAAGCAAATGGCATAGCTGGGGGAAAAAATACCCAGGTCCTTTGAAGCCCAGGCTTGAGCTCTTTTCCTCTTTCCTCATCTTTATCACTACATTTCTCTGTTCCAAATATAGGTGTAGTGCTCAGAAGTTTAAAAATACTCCAGTTTACCTGTTTGGCTCCCAGAACAACTGGTACCATACATTCTGGTTCAGTAGCTTGAGTACTTTCATCAATTAAAATGGAACGAAATTGCAATTTGGCAAGGCGAGGATCACCAGCTCCCACACAGGTGCAGCAAATCACATCTGTATTCTAAAAAATAAAAATGGTCAAAATATACTTCAAAGTTTTACATAATCTGTACACTTCATTTACCAGTGACCTGCCAAATAAAAAGAGTCTCTTCTTAGGCACTCATTATATCTCTAAGTTTAAAATGGAAAAGTCTTCACTTGGAGGAAAGGAAGGATAATGAGGGGAATTACTCCAATGGATTTAGGTTTATGGAGTGATGCTTTGTCCTTCTAGCATTCTCATTGTGGCAGGTGCCAGCTGGAAACGGGAGCTAGGACAGGACCCTTGGGTGTTACCCTGCTCCAGGAACAAGGATTTTATGCATTCCCAAAGGGAAAGAAAATTCCTGGATGTTCCTGTTTTGAACCTCATGAGGATGAAGTAGCTTTCTGTTTCTATCAGGTTGCTTTCTCAATGCAACCCTTTAACCATGAGAATACCTACATGACTACCTCCCACTTTCTGTAACTCTGTGTTTTTATGAGAAGCAGTACTATAGTGTGTCAGAGAAACAGTATGGCATCCTGGGAAGCAGTGTGGCTCAGTGGAAACAGCCCAGGCTTGGGAGTCAGAGGTCACGGGTTCGAATCCCACCTCTGTCCCTTGTCAGCTGTGTGACTTTGAGCAAGTCACCTAACCTCTCTGTGCCTCAGTAACATCATCTGTAAAATGGGGATTAAGACTGTGAACCTGATGTGGGACAACCTGATTACCCTGTATACCCCAGCGCTTGGAACAGTGCTCTGCACACAGTAAGCGCTTAACAAATACCAACAAGCCTGGGAGGAAGAGGATTTGGGTTCTAAGCCCATTTCCACCACCTTTCTGCCAAGTGACCTTAGGCATGTCTTTTCACTTCTTTGGGCCTCAGCTTCTTCATCTACAAAATGGAGATTCAACACCTGTTCCCCCTTCTACTAAAACTCTTAGCCCCAGGCAGAACTTGACTATCTTGAATTAACCTCAGTGTCTGACATTCAGTAAGTACTTAATTATTATTGTAATCACTATTACTATTATACTCTCCCAATACTGGTCTCGGGTGGACTTCTGCCACACCATTCTCAGTTCCACATGTTTCTATGCCTTTCATTTTTTTTTTTAACTCAGAGAAACCTTTCAGGTCTCCTTCATCCCTGGTTTTCAAGCCATGTATAAGATCCAATGAAATAAAATCTCTTACAGAGAAAATAGGGCTGCATGAAATAGCAATGAACTCTCAAATTTCACAGTGTCATTGCCGCCTTTTTTTTTTCCTTTGGGACCCTAAGAACAGTACTGAAAAAGAAAGACCAAGTCCTTGCTGGTCAAAATGCCAGCTGACTCAGTTCCAACAATTTCCCCAACATTACACTCTACATATTATGCAGACTAACAATTATAATATGAGAAATCATGTGTCTTTAAACATCATTATTTATAAATTGAACTTGAATGTGGAGAAGCAGCATGGCTCAGTGGAAAGAGCACGGGCTTTGGAGTCAGAGGTCATGGGTTCAAATCCCGGCTCTGCCGCTTGTCAGCTGTGTGACTGTGGGCAAGTCACTTAACTTCTCTGTGCCTCAGTTCCCTCATCTGTAAAATGGGGATTAAGACTGTGAGCCCCACGTGGGACAACCTGATTGCCCTGTGTCTACCCCAGCGCTTAGAACAGTGCTCTGCACATAGTAAGCGCTTAACAAATACCAACATTATTATTATTATTACTGCGTCTCAGCAAAACTTTCCCTATTACATCTTGAAAATCATATTGATAAAAGCTCTTTCATTTGGACAAAATCATTCTCTCTAAACACTGCTGAATAATTTACCATAAGTATTTCTCGTTCTGCTGTTCGTTTCAATGCACGATAACGTTTTTCATCAGCAGAAGACAATTCTCCAGTTTCATCTTTCAATTGCTGTAGTTTCTGGAGCTCAGGCATACTGCAAATCAAAACACGAGAACCTCAAAAGAATGCTTTATCTCAACAATGCTGGTAAAAGGAAAGTGCAACTCCATCACATCCAACTCCAAGGATTTACTGGCCACTCAAAAATTATGCAGTAGATTTCTGTAAATTAAATATATGGGGTGTGGGGGGGTCCATCCTTGAAGGCCATTTGCATTTTTTCTTACCTATCCATGTTTCTGATTTGGTTGTGCAACGCCAAGAAAGAAACTGGAGAATCAATTGCCTCCCGGCTCTTAGCACAGAGGCGAACCACCTTGAGTCCAGTTTGATCAATCTTCTCAGTCAGCTGATCTACAGCTATGTTACTTGGAGCACAAACCAGCACAGGCCTTAAAATAAAATGAAATTTCAGTATTTCTAATTTTACTCTTCTCCCCTCACCACATCTTTCCAGGACTGCAAAAGGAAGCGAAAATGACTAAGGACTCAATTTAAATGCAGAAGTAGTATTGCGAAGTAGATTTGAGTTCTAATGCCAATTCTGCCTCTTGGCTACTGTGTGACTTTGGGCAGGTCACTTAGCTTCCCTGTGCTTCATTAATCTTCTCTGATAAAATATGAACTAAGACCATGAGCCCCATAATGGGAAATGGACTGTGTTCAACCTGAGTACCTAGTAACTATCCCAGCACTTAGTACAGTGCTTGGTGCATAATAAAACAATTAATGAATACTACAAAAAATTCAAATGCAAAAAAAACCAAGAAGTAGATCATTAAAGCCAAAGATAAAAATGCAAAACTAAACTACACTGGTATTTTTTTATTCATATTTAAAAATGAATCTAGGCCAATGAATATTTAGCAGACAAAAAGTCTTAGAAAAAGACTCAGAACTAAATGAACTGGCTAATGTTCTCAGTTTTCTCAAATCTACACAATACATTTCTGTTTTATTACTACATAGTTTTGATACCCATTTATTTTATTTTCTACTTCTACATACCCATTGCCTTGTCTAGCCAAATGATAAACAACTGTAGCTGATGTTACAGTTTTCCCAGTCCCGGGGGGTCCTTGGATAAGGCTTAGAGGGCGCTGTAAAACAGTCTTTACTGCATAAACCTACAAGAAAAAGAGAAAGAAACTGTCACTAAAATTTTAATCTTGCCTAAAATGCAAGATTAAATAATGTTTAATTTCAAATGGCTTTGAAAAGGACCTGAGAATGATTGAGGTCAGGAAGACCTTGGGCTGTAAATCGTTTTGGCAGCTGGCATTTAACAATTACATCCTCCACTTCATGACCCAACAGTCTGTGATAAATATAGCCAGATACTGAAGTTTCATCCACAGCAAATGTTTTTAATGAACTCTGCATTCTAAAAAGAGAATACCAAAGAAATCACATTTATAAAGAGTTTTATTAGCATCTTTTATAAAACACGTATCAATATATTGAGATTAAAGTTCAAACACTTCAGAGGCAAATTAGAATCATATTTCCAAGCTATTTATTTAATTTAAGTAAAGGAAGCAGAACAAATAAATTTTGGCGTGAGTAAAAATTTCTATACAACATTTACAGACCTGTCAAATGAAGTAGACTTCCATACAAAATCCACTTGAAAATTATGGATGACTTCCACAGGCGCACCAATACCACTCCTCAGTTCAATGGCGATTTCATCACCATAATCTACAGGTTTGTGTTAAGTAGTAATCCATTCCAAAGTTTTTGTTACAAAAACACAAAAAAATTCATTTACCTGATATAAAACTATCAATATCAACAGCTTTTACTGAGCACCGGTACTCAGTTTACACTTAGTATTATTACAAACACTTGGGGGTCATGCAGCTACAGAGAAAATATTCTTGGCCTATACTGTTCCTTGATCTCATCTCTCCCAGCCAACCCTTTGCCAATGTCCTCTCTCCAACATGTCCTTTCTGATTTATATGACAGGCCCTATTCAATCAGTCATTGAATCGATAGCACAGCACAATACTAATTGCTTAATAATAATAATAATGTTGGTATTTGTTAAGCGCTTACTATGTGCCGAGCACTGTTCTAAGCGCTGGGGTAGACACGGGGGAATCAGGTTGTCCCACGTGGGGCTCACAGTCTTAATCCCCATTTTACAGATGAGGTAATTGAGGCACCGAGAAGTTAAGTGACTTGACCAAAGTCACACAGCTGACAAGTGGCCGAGCTGGCATTCGAACCCAAGACCTCTGACTCCAAAGCCCGTGTTCTTTCCACTGAGCCACGCTGCTTCTCTAAGGAGCTCTTCTGCTTAGGAGAATACAAAATAACATAGTTGGAAGACACACTCCCTGCCCACAATGAACTTACAATTTAGAGGGAGAGAAATTAAAATAAATAAATGAATTATGAGTGTGGACTTTAAAAACTGTGGGGCTGAGAGAGGGATCAAGCAATCAATCATATTTATTGAGTGTTTCCTCTGGGCAGAGCACTCTACTAATTGCTTGGGACTGCACAATACATAGAACTACCAAATACTTTCCCTGCTTAGGTGGAGTTTATAGACCAGAGATGAAAACAGAGTCTAGAAGAATGAAAAAAGTGTGAAAATTCAAGTATAAGGGTGGTGAAGAAGGGCATAGGAGAAGAGGAAATGAGGGCCTAGACAGGAAAGGTCTCTTGGAGGAGATGTGCCTTCAATAAGGCTTTGAATGTTGGAAGAGTGACGGTCAGATATTAAGTCCTCTGTACTGTAAGGTCACTGTGGTCACAAAATGTATATGTTTGTTGTTGCACTGTACTATCCCAAGTGCTTAGTATAGTGTTTTCCACAAAGTGAGCTCTTAATAAATATAACTGAATGAAAAGAGAGGGCATTCCAGGAGACAGAAAATGGGCAAGAGGCAGCGGTGAGAAAGAAGAGGTCAGTGTACAGGTTGGCTTTAAAGGAGCGAAGTTTGCAGGCTGGAATGTAGGAGGAAAGCCGTAAGGTAAGGCAGGAGGGGACCAAGGTGATTGAATGCTTTAGAGCTGATGGTAAAGAGTTCCTATGTTCTTCAGGGGAAGGAAATGTGTCTGCTAAGTCCGTTGCACTGTGCTCTCCCAAATACTTGGTACGATGCTCTGCATGTAGTAAGTGCTCAAAAAATGCCATTGATTGATTCACTCATTCAATTTTATTTACTTAGCACTTACTGTGTGCAGAGCACTGTTGTAAGCACTTGGGAGAGTACATTACATGGACGGACACATTCTCTTCCCACAATGAGCTTATAGTGTAGATGAAGGGAGACAGACATCAATACCAATAAATAAAATAAAATTACAACTATATACATACGTGATGTTTGGCTGGGAGAAGGGAAGAGCAAAGGGAGCAAGTCAGAGCAACACAGAAGGGAGTGGGAGATGAGGAAAAGTGGGGCTTAGTCTTGGAAGGCTTCTAGGAAGAGATATCCCTTCAGTAAGCCTTTCAAGCAGGGGAAGTAATTGTCAGATTTGAGGAGGGAGGATGGGAGAGAGGCAGGATATGGGATTGGTGTCAATAGCGAGACAGGCAAGAGCAACGTACAATGAGAAGGTTAGCACTAGAGGAGCATACTGGGCAGGCTGGACTGTAGAAGGAGAGAGTGAGGTAAGGTAAGAGAGGGCAAGGTGGTGGAGTGCTTTAAAGCCAATGGTGAGGAGTTTTTGTTTGATGTGGAGCTGGATGGGCAACCACTGGAGGTTTTTGAAGAATGGGGCGAAATGTCATGAATGTTTTTGCAGAAAAATAATCACGGCAGCAGAATGAGGTTTGGCAAAAGGAAGAGAGATCAGGGCCAAAGAAGTAGACTGGATATCATCTGCATAGAGGTGGTTCTTGAAGCCGAGGAAACAAATGAGTTCATTCATTCATTCAATAGTATTTATTGAGCACTTACTATGTGCAGAGCACTGTACTAAGCGCTTGGGATGAACAAGTCGGCAACAGATAGAGACAGTCCCTGCCGTTTGACGGGCTTACAGTCTAATCGGGGGAGACGGACAGACAAGAACAATGGCAATAAACAGCCTCAAGGGGAAGAACATCTCGTAAAAACAATGGCAACTAAATAGAATCAAGGCGATGTACAATTCATTAACAAAATAAATAGGGTAACGAAAATATATACAGTTGAGCGGACGAGTAAAGTGCTGTGGGGATGGGAAGGGAGAGGTGGAGGAGCAGAGGGAAAAGGGGAAAATGAGGCTTTAGCTGCGGAGAGGTAAAGGGGGGATGGCAGAGGGAGTAGAGGGAGAAGAGGAGCTCAGTCTGGGAACGCCTCTTGGAGGAGGTGATTTTTAAGTAGGGTTTGAAGAGGGAAAGAGAATCAGTTTGGCGGAGGTGAGGAGGGAGGGCGTTCCAGGACCGCGGGAGGACATGACCCAGGGGTCGACGGCGGGATAGGCGAGACCGAGGGACGGTGAGGAGGTGGGCGGCAGAGGAGCGGAGCGTGTGGGGTGGGCGGTAGAAAGAGAGAAGGGAGGAGAGGTAGGAAAGGGCAAGGTGATGGAGAGCCTTGAAGCCTAGAGTGAGGAGTTTTTGTTTGGAGCGGAGGTTGATAGGCAACCACTGGAGTTGTTTAAGAAGGGGAGTGACATGCCCAGATCGTTTCTGCAGGAAGATGAGCTGGGCAGCGGAGTGAAGAATAGACTGGAGCGGGGCGAGAGAGGAGGAAGGGAGGTCAGAGAGAAGGCTGACACAGTAGTCTAGCCGGGATATAATGAGAGCCCGTAACAGTAAGGTAGCCGTTTGGGTGGAGAGGAAAGGGCGGATCTTGGCGATATTGTAGAGGTGAAACCGGCAGGTCTTGGTAACGGATAGGATGTGTGGGGTGAACGAGAGGGACGAGTCAAGGATGACACCGAGATTGCGGGCCTGCGGGACGGGAAGGATGGTCGTGCCATCCATGGTGATGGAGAAGTCTGGGAGCGGACCGGGCTTGGGAGGGAAGATGAGGAGCTCAGTCTTGCTCATGTTGAGTTTTAGGTGGCAGGCCGACATCCAGGTGGAGACGTCCTGGAGGCAGGAGGAGATGCGAGCCTGAAGGGAGGGGGAGAGGACAGGGGCGGAGATGTAGATCTGCGTGTCATCTGCGTAGAGATGGTAGTCAAAGCCGTGAGAGCGAATGAGTTCACCGAGGGAGTGAGTGTAAATGGAGAACAGAAGAGGGCCAAGAACTGACCCTTGAGGAACTCCAACAGTTAAAGGATGGGAGGGGGAGGAGGCTCCAGCGAAGGAGACCGTGAATGACCGGCCAGAGAGGTAAGAGGAGAACCAGGAGAGGACAGAGTCCGTGAAGCCAAGGTGAGATAAGGTATGGAGGAGGAGGGGATGGTCGACAGTGTCAAAGGCAGCAGAGAGGTCAAGGAGGATTAGAATGGAGTAGGAGCCATCGGATTTGGCAAGAAGGAGGTCATGGGTGACCTTAGAGAGAGCAGTCTCGGTAGAGTGGAGGGGACGGAAGCCAGATTGGAGGGGGTCTAGGAGAGAATGGGAGTTAAGGAATTCTAAGCATGGAGTTCTCCATGGCAGTGGGTGTAGACAGAGTATAAAAGGGGACTCAGAACTAAACCCTGACGGACTGCCACAGTTAGAGGGTGGGTTGCAGAGGAGCCCAAAAGGAGATTGAGAATGAAAGTCCAGAGAGATGAAAGAAGAATCAGAAGAGGACAGAGTCAGTGAAGCCCAAATTGGATAACGTTTAAGGCAACTGAGAGGTTGAGAAGGATTAGGATGGATTAGAGGCTGTTGGACTGGGAAAGGAGGAGATCATTTGTGACCTTTGAGAGGGTAGTTTCTGTGGAGTGAAGGAGACGGAAGCGAGACTGCAGGGGGTCAAGGACAGAATTGGAGGAGAGGAATGTGACGGAGCAGGTAAAGACAACTCACTGAAGGTGTTTGGAAAGGAATGGTAGGAGAGGGGGTGATAAAGGGAGAGATCTGTGCGGTCAAGGGAGGGTTTTTTTAGGATGGGGACCCATGAGCATGTTTGACAGTAGTAGGGAAAAAGTCACTGGAGAGAAACAGTAGAGGGTAGCCGATAGGGAGAAAAGAAGGAGAAGGTGAGAGTTTTGATAAGATGCAAACGAATGGGGTCAGATGCACACTGACTGACTATTTGTGATGAACAGCCACTGGAGGTTCTTGAGGAGTGGGGAAACAAACACTTTTGTAAAAAAAACTTTCTGAGCAGTGGAGTGAAGTTATGTACTGAAGTAGGGAGAGACAGGAGGTAGGGAGGTCAGCAAGAACACTGATGTAGCAAACAAGGGGGAACAGGATAAGTACTTGGATTAATATAGTGGCATATTGGAAAGAAAAGATGGGATTTTAGCCCTGCTGTGATGTTCGAACTGACAGGATTTAGTGATGGACTGAATATGTGAGTTGAATTAGAGAATTCTGTTGAGAATAAAGCCAAGATTTCAGGTTTGACAGACACAAGGTGTAGGGACGCTGGCTACAGTGGCAGGAAAATTGGGTGAGGACAGGCATTGGGTGAGAAGATAAGGAGTTATTTTTTTGGACATGTGTTGAACACTGAATACATCTTCAAAACACAACTCAAATCATATTTCCTGCAAAAAGTCCTTCCTGACTAATCCTGCATCTTCCCATTGTAACAATGATAATAATTATTATTATGGTACTTGTTAAGAGCTTACTATATGCCAAGCACTGTTCTAAGCTCTGGGATAGATAAAAGTTAATCAGGTTGGACAGAGTCCCTGTCCGACATGGGACTCACAGTCTTCATCCCTATTCTACAGCTGAGGTAACTGAGGCAGAGAGAAGTTAAGTGACTTACCTAAGGCCACAAAGGCAAGGTCCAAGTGGTGGAGGTGGGATTAGAACACAGGTCCTTCTGACTCCCAGGCCCATGCTCTATCCACTAACCATTACTCTCCTTCCCTTCCACACCGCCTATGCACTTGGGTTTGATAAACAATGAATCCCCAAACCCACAGCACCTATGTACATATCCTTATACTTTTCCTGTTCCTCTATGTTTATTTTAATATTAGTCTTCCCCACTGAAATGTAAGCTCCTTGAGGACAGGGATTACATCTACTAACTGTAGATAATAATGGATAATAAGTTAGTTATTATTACTAACTCTGCTCTGCTCTCCAAAGTATTTAATAAACTGCATGAAGTAGACACTCAGTAAATACCACTGATTCATTTAATTTAGGACTATAAAGTAAATTTTAGCATAACCTTCCCAACTCTTTAAAATCACAACTCCACCTGATCTTCCTGTATGCAACGCTAACTTCCCCTTAATAATTATTAATCAAGTGCCATTAAAAACATTTTTCTCCATAGAAATTTCTCACTAGGGGAAGCAGCATGGCCTAGTGGATAGCGTTGGGCCTGGGAGTCAGAAGGACCTACGCTGTTGTTGTCATAAGAGTATTGAAGTACTTGTTATGTGCCAGGCACTGTACTAAGTGCTGGGGCAAAGACAAGCTAATCAGGTTTGACACAATTCCTTGTGGGGCTCAAAGTCATTCATTCAATTCATTCAATAGTATTTATTGAGCGCTTACTATGTGCAGAGCACTGTACTAAGCGCTTGGGATGAACAAGTCGGCAACAGATAGAGACAAGTCTTAATCACCATTTTACAGGTGAGGTAACTGAAGGTCAGAAAAGTGAAGTGACTTGCCCAACGTCACACAGCAAACCAGTGCTGGAGATGGAATTAGAACCCGTGGCCCGCAACTTCCATGCCTAGTGGATACAGCACGGACTAGTAAAAGAAAGTGAGTTCTAACCCCAGTTCTGTCACTTGCCCTCTCTATGACCCTAGGAAGTCACTTAACTTCTCTGTCCCTCAGTTACATCTGTAAATGGGGATTAATATTGGGAGCCTCATGTGGGATATGGACTGTGTCCTACCTGATTAGCCTGTATCTATCCCAGTGCTTAGAACACTGCCTGGCACACAGTAAGCCCTTACCAAATATCACAAAAAAGGGCTTGGAGCTTTGCCTGTGGTCTTTTAAAATAAAAAATGAAAATGTAAAGATAGAAAAATAAAAGTGGAATCAGGAAGGTCAACACATTTTTTGGAGACTGTTAGAGTGAAGCAGCAGTGAGGTAAAAAGCTTCAAACTACATTGAAGGTCTACAGTGCTATGACTTTTTAAAATGGTGCTTGCTAAGTGCTTACTAAGTGCTTAGGTACTTATAAGCCAATCAGACTGGACACAGTCCATATCCTGTTTGGGGCTCATAGTCTTAATCTCTATTTTACAGATGAGGTAACTGAGGCAACAAATGATTTGCCAAAGTCATACAGCAGAAGTGGCAGAACCAGAATTAGAAGCTATGGCCCCTGTCTTCCAGGTCTGTGCTCTTTCCACTAGGCCACAATGTTTGTTCAATTGTCTCTATGGCTGGGAGACCTGAACCCCATGCGTACCAATTCCACTCCTTGAGACCTTCAGGAAAACACATCTTAGAAAAACCTCAGAAAATGTTGACTACTAGTGGAAAACTGGTACTGATTTACTAAGACTAGACTAGCATGGTAGCTATCAAAAAGGGAGTGGTTGACTTTGAACAAAAGCTTTGAAAGGACAAAAAGACAAAACAGCACCACATGCTTCAAACTTCAACACAAAAAGGGACACTTTTTGTACGTACAAAATAGCTAGGATTTTTAGTATGATGATATTTTCTGGTATTATCGGTTATTATTATGGGAAACAGCATGGCTTGGTGAAAAGAGCACAGGCTTGGGAGTCAGGGAATGTGGGTTCTAATCCCGGCTCCGACACCTGTTTGCTGTGTGACCTTGGGCGAGCCATTTAATTTCTCTCTGCCTCAGTTACCTCATCTGTAAAATGGGCATTAATAACGTTGGTATTTGTTAATTGCTTACTACGTGCAGAGCACTGTTCTAAGCGCTGGGGTAAATACAGGGTCATCAGTTTGTCCCATGTGAGGCTCACAGTTAATCATTTTACAGATGAGGTAACTGAGGCACAGAGAAGTTAAGTGACTTGCCCACAGTCACACAGCTGACAAGTGGCAGAGCCAGAATTCGAACCCATGACCTCTAACTCCCAAGCCTGGGCTCTTTCCACTGAGCCACACAGCTTCTCTAAGACTGTAAGCCCCAGGTGGGACAACCTGATGACCTTGTATCTACCCCAGTGCTTAGAACAGTGCTTGGCACATATTAAGAGCTTAACAACTACCATCATAATAATAACTATTATTATTACTGTCCCATATTTTTAAAGCCTTATTAAAAGCAAATCTCCAAGAGGCTTTACCCAACTTTCTTACCTTTCTCTTCCTCTAGACTGTAAGCTCATTAAGGACAGGGAACATGTCTATCAACTGTGTTATACTGTACTCTCCCAATCTTTCAGCACAGTGCTCGGCATACAGTAAGCACTCAGTAAATACAAATGACTGATTACCACACTTGCCTTTTCAGCTACCTGTGCACTCTCTGGTGAACTTCATCATCTTTACTTTTTAAAGTAGCTCACCTACAGCTTTGACTCTTACTTTATATCTCATACAAAGGATACTATCAGGGACTTTAATAACATGACCAATTCCTTTCCACAAAGGGGCAAGGTCTCCTTTATATTGTAGACATATCTCATCTCCCTGCATAAGACGCATATCTTAAAGAAAAAAAGAAAGATAATGTAATAGTAAAAGCAATTATCCAGTTATGCCTTAAGTAATAGATTTTGAACCACCAACCCACAGCCCTGAATCGCCTCCACAACATACTTCTTCCATTCTTGTGCTCTTGCAGTGGAATGCTGCAGATGGAAAACCAGATACTAGGCCAATCTCAAACTCATTCTCACTTGTTAAAGCTTTACTTATTACTTCCTCACTCACTGCCTCTGCCACCTGTGCTCACCTCCCTCCTTCGATTTCCATTACCCTACCGCCAATCTCTGGTACCTGATAACTTTGGTATATATTTCAGTGACAAAACTGAAACCATTTGTGACCTCCCCAAATCTCCCGCTCACCTCCTCATTCCAACCCAATACCCCATGCCAATCCACTCTTCACCCTTCATAGTAACCTCCTGAAGAGAGCTCCTATCTAATCTATCCACCGGTACTTCACACCTTATTAAAGTCCTGCTATCCTTTCTTCCTTACTGTCATCTTAAACCACTCACTTTCCAATGGCTCCTCCCCTAATGCTTTCAAACATGCCTAATCTATTGCCTGTCATAAAAATACTATACCATAACCCTAGTACATGCTCCAGTTGTTAACCTGTTACCCTTCTCCCATTTCTGCAAAGACAAATGAGTTTACATCTTTAGCCTCTACTTCCTCTTCTCCAAATCTCTACTTGAAACCCTATATGCCCTTGCAACTGGTTTTCCACTCCCTCCACTCCACTGAAACTGTCTTCTCTAGCGTCATCAATGACTTTTGGTCCCATTTTCTTCTGTGTCACCCTGACTTGCTCTCTTCATTCATCTTTCTGCCCAACCCCACAGCACATAAATATATATCTAATATGTATGTATATTATTGTCTGTCTCCTCCTCCTCAATGACTAGGAGCTTGTTGTGTGGAGGGATTGCATCTGTACTGTATTTTACTCTCCCAAGCCTAAAGTACAGTGCTTTGCACACAGTAAGCACTTAATAAATACAAATGAATGAATGGATGAATGTATGTATGAATTTTTCTCTGGCAAATCCAATGGACTGTTCCCCTATCCTAGAGAAGCAGTGTGGCTTAGTAGAAAGAGCCCGGTCTTAGGAGTCAGAGGTCATGGGTTCTAATTCCGGCTCAGTTGTGTGACTCCTTGTCAGTTGTGTGACTCCTTGGGCAAGTCACTTAACTTCTCTGTGCCTCAGTTACCTCATCTGTAAAAATGGGGATTAAAAAATGTGAGCCCCAGGTGGGACAATCTGATTACCCCGTATCTACTCCAGCGCTTAAAACAGTCCTGTGCACGTAGTAAGCGCTTAACAAACACGTTAATTATTATTATTATTATCCTGATCCTTTTTGTCTTCTCAGCAGCTTTTGATACTGTGAATCACTCGTTCTCCTGGAAAAGTTACCTAACTCTGTCTTTACTAATAATGTCTTCTAGTTCTTCTTCTATCTTTCCGTCTTTCTCTTTGGACAGCTGTTACTCTACCTCCTGTCCCATAATTGTGGAAATCCCTTAAGTCTTAGTTGTTGGACCCTTCTATTCTCCATTTAAATCTCCTTTCTTGGAGAATTCATCTACTGCTAAGGCTTCACATTGCTATGTTGATGATTCCTAAAACTACACCTCCAACCATGAACTTTCCCCTTCTCTTGAGGTCTCTCATTTCCTCTGTCTTCAGGATATCTCAATACCTCAAACTCAACATGTCCATAACAAAACTTCTCATCTTCTCCCCCTTTCTTTCTCAGCATTGTTCACAATACCCAATCGTACCTGTTCTTGAAGCATGTGATCTTGACATTACGCCTTACTAATCTCTCTCCATCAGCCTGCATATTCAATCAGTTCTACCTTCTTGAATTTCCCACTCCCCTCTGCCCAAATTGCCATCACACTGAGCCATGACTTGTCATATTCCTTCTTGTCTAGTGAAACAACCTTCTCATTGACCTCACTGCATCCTATCCCTGCTGTAATTTGCATTTAATAATAATAATGATGGTATTTGTTAAGCGCTTATTATGTGCAAAGCACTGTTCACTCGATTACTACTACTACTATTACTACTAATAATGATTTGTTAAGCACTTATTATGTTCCAACCACTGTTCTAAGCTCTGGGGTAGATACAAGGTAATAAGGTTGTTCCACGAGGGGCTCACAGTCTTAGTCCCCATTTTACAGACGAGGTAACTCAGGCACAGAGAAGTTAAGTGACTTGCCCAAAGTGGCAGAACCGGGATTCAAACCCAAGATCTCTGACTCCCAAGCCCAGGCTCTACTAAGCCATACTGCCTCTCTATATTCAGATTAATTTTCTATAAATTGTTCAGCATCTCTCTCCCTGCTCCTCAAAAACTTGTATAAAAATAATAACAACAGTAATTGTGGAATATGTTAAATGCTTACCATGTGCCAGACACTGTTCTAAGAGCTGGGGTTCATATAAGCAAATCAGTTTGGACATGGGACTAACGACCTTAATTTGCATTTTACAGAGGAGGTAACTGAGGCACAGAGAAGTTAAGTCACTTGCCCAAGGTCATAAAGCATACAAATGGTAGAGTCAGAATTAGAACCCAGATCGTCTGACTCCCAGACCCATGCTCTATTCACTAGGTAATGCTGCTTCTCTACAGTTTCAAGCAACCACAGTTAAAAGCAATGTCTGCAACAAGTAGAAATTCCTTTCCCTCAGCTTTAAGGTGCTCTAGCAGTTCTCTCTCTCCTACTTTATCTTGCTACTCCCCCAGAACCCATCCAGTACGCTTAGCTAGTCTAACAACAATCTATTCATTATGTCTCAGTTTCAACTCTCTCACCATCTACTCCTTGCTCATATCTCCCTGCCTCCAGGAAGTGCTTTCAACTTCACACCTACAGATCACCATGCCCCCCAATATATTAGCCATACTAAAAACATTTCCTCTAGGAAGGCTTCACTGACTAATTCCTCACCTCTCCACCATATTTTCCCTCCCTATTTCCATCAACTATGTATTAAAGCGCTAATCAACTCAGCCCCTCCAACTTCACCTTACTGTTTTCCTACTACTACTACTCATTGTGATCCATCTAGTCTATCTTGTCACTGATCCCACAGGACTCCCTTCTCCACCACCTCAGAGCCAACTTAGCCGAGAGCCCCTGGACTCTTCTTACCATTAACCTTTTTGATTTGAATGACCCACGGACAATTCAACTGCTACTCTGGGCATCACCCGATTATGTTCACGTTGCTGTCGTATGTTAATTGCTAACTGCTCCTACTGGAGTCGTTTATCTCACTGATCTCACCATGATGTTTCAATTCCCCTGGTCCCATCTGTCCATCCCAGTCTTTACCTCCTCCTCCTTTCCAACCTACCTCTTTCCCTCTCCTTGTTCTGCTCCATCCCTCCTCCCTGCCCCTTCCCTATAATCCCTCTATACCAGCTCCAACTCTCATCCCCCTCCCTTTGCAAAGCTCCCGCCAAACCCCTCCCATCCAAACCTTTCCTTCCCCTCACCCCTCCATCCCTGTCCTCCTGACCCAGCACCACCCCTCATTCCCCTTCCCCTGACCCAGCCATCTCATTCCCATCCAAACCCTCCCCACACCCTTGCAAACGTCCCCTACAGCTCCCCTCCCTCCACAGATGCTGACAAGTGTGACCTATGGAACCCCTGCTCCATTATGGGCAAGCTTCCCTTCATCCTTGACTTGTTCCTTTCTTGCTGTCTCCTCCTCCTCACCCTCACTGAAACCTGGCTCGCCCCAATGACGAATTCTCTCTGCTGCTCTCTCCAGTGGAGGCCTCTTCTCCTCCCACTCCCCCAGACTCACTGGGAAAGGAGGTGTCAGCTTCCTTCTCACGCCCCAGTGCCGCTTTCACATCACCCCTCCAACCCCTTCCCTTCCCTTCCCTTCCCCTCCTTTGAAGCCCATATCATCCATCTCTACAAACCCCACCAGATTTTTTTAGCTGTCATCTACCGCCCCCCTGGTCCCAACACCAACTTCTTTAACCATTTTGACCCCTTTCTCAGCTTCCTTTTTTCTCCATGCCCACTTTTATTCTCAGACTCTTCAGCATCCACATGGATGTACCTGGTGAATCTCCCGCCACACACCTTCTATCACTCCTTACTCCTCCAACCTCCTGCTCCACTCAACCTCACCCACTCACCAACTTGGTCACACTTTCGATCTCATCATCTCTAACTGCTATACTATCTCCACTCTCACCAACTCCGAAATCCCTCTCTCTGACCATAACCTTCTCACCTGCCTCCTCTCTCTCCCCCTCCCCATAAATTTGTATTACTTCCTCAAAGAGACCTCTGTTCTCTCAACCCCGTCCATCTCTCTCAGTGCATTACACCCCACCTTGCCTCCCTATCCACTTTACCCACTCTTGATGACCAAAAATATGCTCTTAACTCTATCCGCTCAACTCAACTCACTTGCTCCCCATCCCTTCGTCACTCTCGCACCACTAACCCACAGCTCTGGATCACTGCCAACGTCCACCTCCTTCGCTCTTATTCTCAAGCTGCTGAATGCTGCTGGCAGAAGTCTGAACACCAGGCCAACCCTGTTCCCTTTAAATTTACCCTTTCTTGCCTTAACTCTGTCCTCTCTTCTGCCAGGCAAAACTATTTCTCTTACTTTACTGACACCCATTCCCATCACACCAATCAGCTGTTCTGGACATTTAACTTCCTGCTCGGGCCCCCTGTTTCTCCCCCGCCCCTACTTCCCTCCCCCGCAATGATCTGGCCACGTATTTCATTTGGAAACTTAACACCATCACGTCTAAGCTTCGCAAAATCACCCATCCCCCTTCCCCATCCTCCCCAACACAACCCACCTACTCTACTTGCCCATCCTTCCCAACAGCATCTTCAGAGATCTCCTCCCTCCTCTCAAGTGCTACCCCCTCCACTTAAGCTTCTGACCCCATTCCCTCTCACCTTATAAAAACTCTCACCCTCCTCCCCTCCTTAACTTCATCTTCGACCATTCATTCTCCAAAAGCTTCTTCCCTTCTGCCTTCAAACATGCCCAAGTCTCCCCCATCCTAAAAAAATCCTCCCTTGACCCCACAACCCCCTCCAGTTACCAACCCATCTACCTCTTATCCTGCCTTTCCAAACTCCTAAAGCGAGTTGTCTTCAATCACTGCCTCGAATTCCTCTCTTCCAACTCTCTCCTGGAGCCCCCCTGCAATCTGGCTTCCATCCCGTCCACTCCACCAAAACTGCCCTCTCAAATGACCTCCTTCTTGCCAAATTCAATGGCTCCTACTCTATCCTAATCCTCCTCGACCTCTCAGCTGCCTTGGATGCTGATGACCATCCCTTTCGCCTCAACTCATTAGCCAACCTAGGCTTCACGGACTCTGTCTGCCCCCTCCTGGTACTCTTCTTATCTCATTTATGGAAACCACAGTTTTGTCAAGGATTTAGACATTGTAATAAATTACTTTTGGGGAAAGAGCAAAGTAAAAGGATATTTACATTAGTGCTATGTCCATGAGAATGGGTTGAGAACCATAATGCTTAGGGAGAATGGAACTCCATAACAGCTGTTTACTCTCGGTCTCCTTCACAGGCTCCTCCTCCCCGTCCCATTCCCTAACCACAAGTATTCCTCTAGGGTCAGTTCTTGGTCCTCTTTGGTTCTCCATCTATATACATTCCCTTGTTGAACTCATTGACTCCCATGGCTTCAACTATGATCTCTACAAAGATGATACCCAAATCTACATCTCCTCCCCTGTTCTCTCCCCCTTTCTCCAGGCTCACATATCCTCCTACCTTCAGGACATCTCTGCCTGGATGTCCGCCCACCACCTAAAACTCAACATATCCAAAACTGAGCTCCTTATTTTCCCTCCCAAACTCAGTCCTCTCCTAGACTTCTCCATCACTGTGGATGGCACTACCATCCTTCCCGTCTCACATGACCGCAGCTTGGTGTCATCCTTGACTCTGATCTCTCATTGACCCCACATATCTAATCTCTCACCAACACCTGCTGGTCTCACCTTCACAACATCGCCAAGATCCACCCCTTCCTCTCCATCCACACCGCTACCTTGTTGGTACAATCTTTCATTGCATCCGGACTGGATTACTGCATCAACATCCTTTCTGATCTCCCAAACTCCTGTCTCTCCACACTTCACTCTACTGTCTGGATTATCTTTCTATAGAAACGCTCTGAGCATGTTTCTAGACCGTGAGCCCACTGGGTAGGGATTGTCTCTATCTGTTGCCGAAATGTAATTCCAAGAGCTTAGTACATTGCTTTGCCCTCAGTAAGCACTGAAAAAATATGACAATGAATGTCACCCCCCCTCAAAAATCTCCAGTGGTTGCCTATCAACCTTTTTATCAAGCAAAAATTTCTCACTATTGGCTTCAAAGCTCTCCATCATCTTACACCTTCCTACCTCAACTCCCTTCTCTTCTTCTACAGCCCAGCCCGTATACTACGCTCCTCTACCACTAACCTCTTCACTGTGCCTTGTTCCCACCTGTCCCACCACTGACCCCAGTCATGTCCCACCTCTGGCCTGGAATGCCCCCTCTCCTCACAATTGCCAAATTAGCACATTTCCCCCCTTCAAAGCCTTATTGAAAGGTCGCCTCTTCCAGAAGGCCTTCCCCGATTGAGCCCCCTTTCTCCCAATCCTCCTCCCCTCCCCATTGCCCCAATCCCTCCCTCTGCTCTACCATCCCCCGCCCACAGCACTTGTGTATATAGGTCTATATTTACTATTCTATGATTCTATTTATTTATACCAATGCTTTTGATGCCTAATTGTTTTGTTTTGTTGTCTGTCTCCACCAGTTCCAGACTGTGAGCCCACTGTTGGGTAGGGATTGCCTCTATTTATTGCCAAACTGTACTTTCCAAGCGTTTCGTTCAGTCCTCTGCATGCAGTAAGCGCTCAATAAATGACTGATGAATGAATGAACGAACAAACGAACGAATGAATGAATGACCCCTTTTCCATTCGCCCCCTCCTCCATTTATGGAGACCACCACTCTCCCCACCTCTAAAGCCTTGTAAAAAATCACATCACCTCCAAGGGGCCTTCCCCTATAAATGCTGTTTTCCCTCCCTCTCCTCCATTCATTCATTCATTCAATAGTATTTATTGAGCACTTACTATGTGCAGAGCACTGTCCTAAGCACTTGGAATGTACAAATCGATAACAGAAAGAGACAGTCCCTGCCCTTTGACAGGCTTTCAGTCTAATCGGGGGAGACAGACAGACAAGAACAATGGCAATAAATAGAATCAACTTCCCTCTGCGTTTTCTATGCACTTGTATCTATCTTCTTTCAGAACCTGAGAGTCATCCCTTAGCCCCACACCACTTTAGTACATATCCATAATTTGTTCATTTATATTAATGTCTGTCTCCCCTTTTAGATTGCATGCTCATTCTAGGCAGGAAACAAGTTTACAAACTGTTCTACTGTGCTGTCCCAGAGGTTTAGAACAGTGCTCTGTACACATAAAGTGCTCAATTATTATCATTGATGACTGTATGATTGATTCATTGATTCATTCATTCGTTCGTTCGTTCAATCAGTCATATTTACTGGGCATTTACTGTGTGCAAAGCACTGTACTACGCAATTGGGAGAGTACAATACAACAACAAACAGATACATTCTTGCCCATAACAAGCTCAGAGAGTCCCAATCTCCCTAAGCAGTACAGTACAACAACAAACAGACCCATTATTGCCCACAACAAGCTCAGAGAGTCCCAATCCTCCTAAACATTATGGTTCTCAATCCAACCTCACAGACATAGCACTAAAGTAAATATCCTTTTTTTTGCTCTTTCCCCAAAAGAAATTTATTACAATGCCTAAATCCTTGACAAATCTGTGGGCTCCATAAGCTTCAGTGTCTTCTAACTCTGAAGTACTTTGCTAAGCACTTAGGACAGTACTCTAGCTCAGTGAGCACTAAATAAAAGTCACTGGATAACTGATTAAAATTACTAGAAGAGTTATGCTAGCCATCTAGATATTCACTCATTCATTCATTCAATCATATTTACTGAGCACTTCCTGTGTGCAATGCACTGTACAAAGCACTTAGTATAGTACAATATAATATAACAATAGGCACAGTTCCTTCCCCAAACTAACTTATAGTCTAGAGAAATCCCTTTATATAAATTCTAAGACTGTTTACATTGATCATTTAACTTAGAAATCAACTCCTAACCAAATTATTATTAAATCCCCATTACCAGAGTCAGTCTTCGGCAAAGTGAAATATGCAATTCTTTTCTTGTTGAGGCCTAGGTCCCATCTTACTGTGATGTTATCTTGGGTCTGATTTTGAAAAGAAAACATTTTTTTGATTAAAATATGCCCAACTGCCATATTTATTCACATAACTGCTTCAAATACAAAAGTGCCCAATGCTGATTTTTGAAAATAAAGGATTTACAGTACTTCTTGAGTGTTTACTGGGTACCAGGCATTTTTAGACTTTGGTAGAAAACAATACAAAGCTGTTAGTGCTGCCAACCTGTGCCCACAAAGCGTTTACAGCCTAAGAGGAAGAAGAAATTAAACAAAACTTTACAGATGGCTTTGAATACAAGAGAGAAGCAATGTGGCCTAGTGGAAAGTGCACGGGTCCAGGACTCAAAGAAACCTGGGTTCTAATCCGAGTTTAGCCACTTCAGTCAATCACTCAATCAATCAACCAAGATTTATTTGGATGGCCAATGTTTGTTATCAAGAATGTAGGAAAAAGCCTGCCTTGGTCCCTTCTAAAATTAGTCTAAAGCCGAGTCCTCAGAAGCTAACGGGAAAATAAGATGAGATGGAAATTCCCGGCGGCATTCCATGATCAATTATCTTTTGCCCCCTGGGAAATAGCAAGAGAAGAGGATCTAGTCCCAATTTTGCAACTGGGCTACTTTTACGACCTTTTACAGATTTCTTAGTTTCTTTACCCATAACTTCAGCTGTAAAATGGAAATACTCTACACCTCCTTATCAAATATTGCATTTCTTAAGTGTTCAATATGTGCCACCCACTATATAATAAGCTAAATAAGCAAAAGTAGATACAATTCATCTGATCAGGCACAGTCCCTGTCCCACACAGGGCTCAAAGCCACCAGGAAGGAAGAATATGTACTTAATACCTCTTATGCAGAAGAAAAAACTGAGGCAGAGAAACCATAGAGCAAGCAAGTTCCTGGAGCCAAGATTAGAACCCAGAACTAGAATTAGGATTAGAACCCAGAAGCAGTATGGCCTAGTGGCAAGAGGATGGGCTTGGAAGTCAGAGGATGTGTGTTCTAATAACTTGTTCCACCACTTTTCTGCTGTGTGACCTTGGACAAGTCATGTCACTTCTCTGTGCCTCAGTTACCTCAGTTATAAAATGGGGATTAAGACTATGAGCCCCATGTAGGATAGGGACTGGGTCAAACCTGATTACCTTGTTTCTACCCCAGTGCTTACAACAGTACTTCGTACAGAGTAAGCTCTTAATATATTAACATACACCAGATTTATTACTTTCTGACTTCTAGCACTAGGTCCTCTCCATTAACCATGCCACTTCAAATGGGAGTTCCCAGAAAAAAAGGATGTAGCATAAAAGCTTGTTGAAAATGAAAATGCTACACAAATTCAACATGTTATGGAGTCAGAACTACACAGTGGTTTTTTTCCAGGATTTTCCTGAGTGAGTTTTTTTGGTATTTGTTACAGGTTTACTATGTGCCAGGAACAGTAGTAGGCACTGGAGTAGATAAAAGCTATTAAGTCTGGACACAGTCCATGTCCCACAAGGGGCTCACAGTCTTAATCCCCAGTTTACTGATAAGGTAACTGAGGCAGATAAATTAAGTGATTCACCCAAATTCTCACAACAGACAAGTGAAAGAGTCAGAACAAGAACCAGGTTCTGTGACTCCGAGGCATGTGATCTAGGTACTAGGCCATGTTGCTTCCCAGTTGTAGATATTGTTCAATTCTTCTGAATCACTCACATTTGGACCTCAAGATGCCTCATGTTCCTAATGAGTGGGACTTAGAAATAATAATAATGTTGGTATTATTGTTGTACAATTCGACAACAGAGATAATCCCTGCCCAATAACAGGGTACAGTCTAAACAACATACGGGACTGGCAATACTGGCTGGGCTCAGACAGGTAGGTCCCATCTGGCAGAAAAAGCCTAGAATCCTTTCTCCTGAATAGACCCTCTCGGTGAGTAAAGGATCCAGAGGACTAGCAATGAAGTTTGGAAGATAAAGTTCAGAGTTAGGTGTGAGACTTAAACATGACTAAAATAAGAAACTTCTCATGAAGCACGATCAAGTGACTCCTTTTATTTTCTAATGGTTGATTTTAAAAGAAAATGGAAGAGATTGCTGGAATTTGCGTTTTAGGTTTGAGTCTGAAATTTCACACTTACAACCATTTTTCCAGAGTAGCCACTTATGGCCAGATGTTAAGGCCAGATGTTAAACAAGACTGAATATATTTAACAATTGGGGAAGTTCATGAAGAAATCACCCATTAGCAGAACATTTCTCAAACCGCTTCTCAGGTTAGGTGTGAGATTAAAACACAGATAAAATAAGAGATTTCTCATGAATCATGAACTGTGACTACTTTTTTCTAATGGCTGATCTCAACAGAAAGTGGAGGAAAATGTTGGAATTCGAGTTTTAGGTTTGAGATTGAAATTTCAGGCTAACAACCACTGGCTAATAGCTTTTGGTAGCCACCATGCATCAAATTCCAGCCATAACTAGGTACACTCATGTAACAATTCGTGTCCAACGGCTCAGTCACAATTAGTTTATGTTACAAAACTCAGCATGGTAAGGGGAATAGGTTGACTACTATTTTATTCATTCATTCAATCGTATTTATTGAGTGCTCACTGTGTGCAAAGCACTGCACTAAGCATTTGGGAAAGTACAATACAACAATAAAGACACACAATCCCTGACCATAACTAGCTTTCAGTCTTGAAGGGGAGACAGACATCAATACAAATAAATAAATTACAGATATGCATATAAGTGCTGTGGGACTGGGAGGCCAGAAGAACAAAGGGAGTAAGTCAGGGAGACACAGAAGGGAGAGGGAGATGCCTAGCCTGGGAAGGCCTCTTGGAGAGGTGCCTTACACAAGGCTTTCAAGAGAGAGTAATTGTCTGTCAGATTTGAGAAGGGAGGGCCCCAGTCTCTGCCCTTTCCTTTTCCTTTTTTTCCCTCCCTTCCTTCCTCCCTCCTTCCCTACTTCTCTTTCTTCCATCTTTCCTTTTTTCATTCATTCATTTATATTTATTGAGCACTTACTGGGTACAGAGCACCGTACTGAGCATTGGGAAAGTACCATACAATAATAAACATTCTTAACCACAACGAGCTCACAGTCTAGAGTTGGGGAGACAGAGACTAATACAAATAAATAAAATTACAGATGTGAACATAAGTGTTTTGGGGCTGGGAAGAGGGAACACCAAAGAGATAAATAAAATTACAGATATATACTTAAGAGCAGTGGGAGGGAGAGGGGGTAAGAGAAAAGAGAGCAAGTCAGAACAATGCAAAAAAGAATGGGAGATAAGGAAAAGTGGGGCTTAGTCTGCAAAGGCCTACTGGATGAGTGACTGCATTAATGTGGAAGCAGTACGGATGGAGAAGGACAGATTTCATAATATTGTGAAGGTGGACCCAACAGGATTTGGTGATGGAATAAATGTGTGGGTTGAACGAATGAGAGGAGTCAAGGACTACAGGCTTGTGAGACAGAAAGGATGGAGGTGTCATCTAAGATTATGAGAAAGTTTGTGGGAGGACAAGGTTTGGGTGGGAAGATAAGAGGTTTTACTACATCCACTCTTCCCTCCGCATTTATTTTACACTTGCTTGTGTATCCCTTAATCAAGTTAGAGAAGTTAGAGAAGCAGCGTGGCTCAGTGGAAAGAGCACGGGCTTTGGAGTCAGAGTTCATGGGTTCGAATCCCGGCTCGGCCACTTGTCAGCTGTTTGACTTTGGACAAGTCACTTAACTTCTCTGTGCCTCAGTTACCTCATCTGTAAAATGGGGATTAAGACTGTGAGCCCCACGTGGGACAACCTGATTCCCCTGTGTCTACCCCAGCGTTTAGAACAGTGCTTGGCACATAGTAAGCACTTAACAAATACAAACATTATTATTATTATTATTATTAAGTTAATATTCATTCATTCACACAAACATTCATCCAACTGTATTTATTGAGCACTTACTGTGCTTTAGAGCACTGTACTAAATGCTTGGAAAGTAAAATTCAGCAATAAAGAGAGACAATTCCTGCGCCCAATAGGCTTACAGTCTATAAGGGGGGAGAGAGACATCAAACAAGTAGATATGCATCAATTTAAATAAACAGAATTATAGATAAAGACATCAAAACAAATGAACAGTCACTAATATAAACAAATATAATTATAGATATGTACATAAATATTCAAGTGCTGTGGGGAAGAGCAGGTGGTAGAGCAAAGGGAGTGAGTCGGAGTGACGGGGGGTGCTGAGAAAAAGGGAGACAGTATGGGAAGGCCTCTTGGAGGAGGGAGGCCTTCAGTAAGGCTCTGAAGAGGGGAAGTGTGATTGCTTGGCGATTGAAGAGGGAGGGCAAAGGACATAGGCCAGGGGTTGATGGCAGGACAGGCGTGAATGAGGCACAGAAAGAAGGTTAACACCAGAGGAGCCAAGTGTGCAGGCTACAATGTAGAATGAGAGAAGGGAGGTACAATAGGAGGGGGCAAGGGGTTTGGAGAGTTTTGAAGTCAAAAGTGAGGCGTTATTGCTTATGGTGGTTGACAGGAAACCACTGGAGATCTTTGAGGAGGGGAGTGACATGCCCAGAACATTTCTGTAGAAAGATAATCTGGGCAACCGAGTGAAGTATGGACTCAAGTGGGGAGAGTCAGGAGGTTGGCAGGTCAGAAAGGATGTTGATGTAGTAAACCCGTTGGGATAGGATGAGTGATTATACTAACATAGCAGCAGTTGGATGGAGAGGAGAGGGTAGATCATGGTGACGTTGGGAAAGTGAGACCAACAGGTTTTGGTTATGGATTGTATATGTGGGGTTAATGTGAAAGCAGAATCAAGAACGATACCAGGGTTGCGGGCTTGTAAGATGGGAAGGATGGAAGTGCTGTTCACAGTGACAGGAAGTCAAGGAGATGACAGGGTTTGGGAGGGAAGATAAGGAGCTCTGTCTTGGACATTTTGAGTTTTAGGATATTCTGAGTTTTAGGTGGCTGGAGGACATCCAGGTGGAGATGTCCTGAAGGCAGGAGGAAATGAGAGCCTGGAGGGAGGAAGGGAGAAAAGGGGAGGAGATATGGATTTGGGTGTCACCCACATAGAGATGAGAGTTGAAGCGGTGGGAGCAAATGAGTTCACGAAGGGAGCGAATCTCCGCATAGTTCTTACTCCTAATCTTCATTATCTCCACTTCCCCTATCTGGAATTTATTTTAATGTTGTTTCTCCGTCTAGACTATAAGCTCATTTATTTGTTGTTGTTGTTTCGGTTTTTATTTTTCAAATGGTATAAGCACTGGGGTGCGTACAAGTTAATTACCCTGGACACAGTGCCAATCCTACGTGACGCTCGCCTTGTACATTGTGGGTATGACTCACGTCTACCAAATCTGTTTTACTGTACCCTCCATAGCACTTAGAACAACACTCTGCACCCAGCAAGCACTCAATAAATTCCCTTAATTGCCTGATTGCCTGATTGACTGAGAGGAACATGCTGGAATTTGCTGCTCATCAGGCACCTAATCAATTTTGCCCACTCTCGTTATCATCAGACATCTCCTTCTACAACCATGTTCCTCTAACACTAACCTACTTATTTTGTCTCAGTCTCATCTGTCTCACTAACAATCTATTGTTCCCACCTTCGGTACTTCCTGTCTCCCACATAATAATAAAAATGTTGGTATTTGTTAAGCACTTACTATGTGCCGAGCACTGTCCTAAGCGCTGGGGTAGACACAAGGGAATCAGGTTGTCCCATGTGGGGCTCACAGTCTTAATCCCCATTTTACAGATGAGGTAACTGAGGCACCGAGAAGTTAAGTTACTTGCCCAAAGTCACATAACTGACAAATGGCCGAGTCGGGATTTGAACCCATGACCTCTGACTCCAAAGCCCATGCTCTTTCCACTGAGCCATGCTGCTTCTCATCATCATCATCATCTCTGACCAAACACTGTTCTCCCTTCAAAAGTCACACTGCCTCCATGAAGCCTTCTCAGAATAATTTTTTATTTCCCACTGTATTCCCCCTTCTATGCCACCTAAACGCCTTCATTTTTACTACCAAGCACTATACTCATCCATTCCCCTCTCCCTCTCCTTATAATCTATTACTTCCCTTACCTATGACTTACCACTATCTTTAACCTCATTCTAACATCTCAATTTCTTCAAGGAAACATCCCAAACTATGCCCTCATTTCTCCTACTCACCTTCCTAAATCATATCTGGCTTCCGTCCCCTCCACTCTACCGAGACTGCTCTCTCTAAGGTCACCCATGACCTCCTTCTTGCCAAATCCAATGGCTCCTACTCCATTCTGATCCTCCTTGACCTCTCTGCTGCCTTTGACACTGTCGACCATCCCCTCCTCCTCCATACCTTATCTCACCTTGGCTTCACGGACTCTGTCCTCTCCTGGTTCTCCTCTTACCTCTCTGGCCGATCATTCTCGGTCTCCTACGCTGGAGCCTCCTCCCCCTCCCATCCTTTAACTGTTGGAGTTCCTCAAGGGTCAGTTCTTGGCCCTCTTCTGTTCTCCATTTACACTCCCTCCCTCGGTGAACTCATCCGCTCTCACGGCTTGGACTACCATCTCTACGCAGATGACACGCAGATCTACATCTCCGCCCCGTCCTCTCCCCCTCCCTTCAGGCTCGCATCTCCTCCTGCCTCCGGGACGTCTCCACCTGGATGTCAGCCCGCCACCTAAAACTCAACATGAGCAAGACTGAGCTCCTCATCTTCCCTCCCAAGCCCGGTCCGCTCCCAGACTTCTCCATCACCGTGGATGGCACAACCATCCTTCCCGTCCCGCAGGCCCGCAATCTCGGTGTCATCCTTGACTCGTCCCTCTCGTTCACCCCACACATCCTATCCGTTACCAAGACCTGCCGGTTTCACCTCTTCAATATCGCCAAGATCCGCCCTTTCCTCTCCACCCAAACGGCTGCCTTACTATTACGGGCTCTCGTTATATCCCGGCTAGACTACTGTGTCAGCCTTCTCTCTGACCTCCCTTCCTCCTCTCTCGCCCCGCTCCGGTCTATTCTTCACTCCGCTGCCCGGCTCATCTTCCTGCAGAAACGATCTGGGCATGTCACTCCCCTTCTTAAACAACTCCAGTGGTTGCCTATCGACCTCCGCTCCAAACAAAAACTCCTCACTCTAGGCTTCAAGGCTCTCCATCACCTTGCCCCTTCCTACCTCTCCTCCCTTCTCTCTTTCTACCGCCCACCCCGCACGCTCCGCTCCTCTGCCGCCCACCTCCTCGCCGTCCCTCGGTCTCGCCTATCCCGCCGTCGATCCCTGGGTCACGTCCTCCCGCGGTCCTGGAACGCCCTCCCTCCTCACCTCCGCCAAACTGATTCTCTTTCCCTCTTCAAAACCTTACTTTAAAATCACCTCCTCCAAGAGGCGTTCCCAGACTGAGCTCCTCTTCCCCCTCTACTCCCTCTGCCATCCCCCCTTTACCTCTCCGCAGCTAAAGCCTCATTTTCCCCTTTTCCCTCTGCTCCTCCACCTCTCCCTTCCCATCCCCACAGCACTGTACCCGTCCGCTCAACTGTATATATTTTCGTTACCCTATTTATTTTGTTAATGAATTGTACATCGCCTTGATTCTATTTAGTTGCCATTGTTTTTACGAGATGTTCTTCCCCTTGACGCTGTTTAGTGCCATTGTTCTTGTCTGTCCATCTCCCCCGATTAGACTGTAAGCCCGTCAAACGGCAGGGACTGTCTCTATCTGTTGCCGACTTGTTCATCCCAAGCGCTTAGTACAGTGCTCTGCACATAGTAAGCGCTCAATAAATACTATTGAATGAATGAATATCCACACTTGCATCTATACCCCAGAAGTACTATATATTCACTATACTCTGAGCCCCACAGCACTTACATACATATCTTTATACCCTGCCATTTTCTCTTGCTGTAATGTATTTCAATGTCTAGTTTGTTCCTCTAGATTGTAAGCTTCTTGTGGTAAGAAACTGTGCCTATCAAACTCTATTTCATTATTATTTTTGAAATGTTCATTTTTCTGAACAGAGTAAGTATTCAAAAATGCTATTGATGGATATGTCTGTCCTCATCACTAAACTGTAAAAACACTTGTGGGCAGGGATAGTTGAGTGTCTACCAAATTTATGGCGTTTTTCCAAAGTGCTCAGTACAATGCTCTGCTTAAGTAAGCACTCAAATAATCAATCACTCAATGGCATTTATTGACTGTATTTACTGTACTTACGGTACCCAGAGCACTGTACTAAGCACTCAACAGAGTACAAAACAATAGGGATGATAGATACAATCCCTTTCCTCAAAAGAGTTTATGATCCAATGAAAGTACAAACATCACTCACTGACTGATGGAAAAAAAAAGAATCCAGGATTTTATTAGAGGGAAAAAGGGTAAAATCCCCCAAATTCAAACTTCAATTTCCTTTTGTTATTCAAATTTAATTGTTGTTGACCTGAGACAGAACACAAAAACTCTTAGCAAAAGTGAATGTTTTAAATTTCATTTCTGGGAAAGAAACAAAGATTGTTTGGATGTACCTTTTTCTATACATTTTATCATTTTAATCATATTAATGTCTATCTCTACGTGTAGATTGTAGGCTCATCATGAGCAGAGAACATATATACTAACTTCTCTTGTATTGTACTTTCCCAAGCACTTGGAACAGTACTCTGCATATAGTAAGTACTCCATAAATATGACTGATTGTAAATCTCTCCATACGCCACTAATACTTTATTTGCTTGTCAATGAACAGGTATTACAACCTGTCACATTAACATCACAGGAATTACAACTTTCATTTTGTCCTGTTCTTTCTAACTCCAAATTAGCTGAGAGAAGAAACACGGATTAGGGGATAGAGTTCAGGAGTGGAAGCAAAAACTTAAGTTCTAACTCTGGCTCCTCCACTTGCATGCTCTGCAATGTTAGGCATGTTAATTACCAGCGCAGTGCCTCAGTTTCCTCATCTGCAAAGTAGGCATTAAATTTTTGCTTGTCTTCCTCCTTAGGCTTTGAGCAACACATAAAACAGGGATCTCTGAACGGCACGTACTGTATCTACTCCAATACATAGCAAAATGACTGTCACATAATAAGTCTTAATGAATACCTCCATCTTTGTTGTTGTTATTTTTATTATTAGTGGTGGTGGTTGTAATAGTAGTCGTCGTAATAATATTAGCTTGAAATGTTTCAAACTGGTTAATTACCTGGGATTCTTTGAGTTTCTTATCATAATCTGCCTCAATTTTGACAAGAGGACCAAATATATTTTGGTACTGGTAAGCATCCTCATATCTGAGTAGGACATGCTGCGGCTCTTCATCAACACCAGGCTTTTCAAGATCTTCCAGAGTTACTGAGGGATTTTCCTGTACAAGGGTAAAATATAAATCTGAGAATTAGACATTCTATCCACCACCTCAGGGACCTGCCACCTGTGTATTCTACCTTAAGCACTTAGTACAGTGCTCTAAACCCAGTAAGCACTTAAATATTATTAATACCATTACCACTACTCAAAAAGTTAACAGTCTATGAATAATGGGAGAGGGTTGGTGAGGACCACATAAAGATGAAACAATAGATAGGAAAAAAATGGAGACAAGATGAAATACACAAGTATTTTGAAAATTTTAAAAGTAATTTTTGTATTTGCTATGACCTATTATAACTAGCATTTTAAAGAATTCAATCACCTTGCCCCCTCCTACCAAATTGTAATACTTTCCTACTACAACCCAGCCTGCACACTTCACACCTCTAATGCTAACCTTCTTACTGCACCTCGATCACGTCTATCTCGACCTCCACCTCTAGCCCATTTCCTTCCTCTGGCCTGGAACGCCCTTCCTCTTGATATTCAGCAGACAATTACTCTCCCCACTTTCAAGGCCTTTTTGAAAACATATCTCCTCCAAGAGGCATTTCCTGACTTAGTCCTCTTTTCCTTTTCTTCCACTCCCTCTTGCATCACCTTGGGAAGCAGCGTGGCTCAGTGGAAAGAGCCCGGGCTTTGGAGTCAGAAGTTATGAGTTCAAATCCCAGCTCTGCCACTTGTCGGCTGTGTGACTATGGACAAGTCACTTAACTTCTCTGTGCCTCAGTTACCTCATCTGTAAAATGGGGATTAAGACTGTGAACTCCACGTGGGACAACCTGATTCCCCTGTGTTTACCCCAGCGCTTAGAACAGTGCTCTGCACATAGTAAGCACTTAACAAATACCAACATTATTATTTATTTAACTCCCTCCCAGCTCCACAGCACCTATATACATACTTGTAATTTCGGTATTTATATTAATGTTTATATCCCCTCTATATGGTATGCTTGTTGTGAGCAGGGAATATGTCTGTTATATTGTATTCTCCCAGGCACTCAGTACATTGTTCTGCACACAGTAAGTTCGATAATTACAGTTCATTAATTGATTGATTATACCTTGCTCAGCAGCCATGAATATCAGTTCACTTCACTTATTTTAAACTTTAGTTGTAAATGTTTGTAGCATAAGATCCTTGTGGGTAGAATATGTGCTACTTCATCATTCTACACTTCTCAAGTGCCCATTCTAAAAAGAAGCAGCATGGCCTAGAGAACAGAGTACAGGCCTTGGAGTTAGAAGGACCTGTGTTCTAACCATGGCTCACCACTTGTCTGCCGTGTGACCTTGGAGAAGTCACTTAACTTCTCTGTGCCTCAGTTACCTCAACTGTAAAATGGGGATTGAGACTGGGAATCTCATGTGGGACAGGGACTGTGTCCAACTCAATTATCTTTTTTAGTACAGTGCCTGGCACACTATTATTATCATCATCATCACTATTATTATTATTATTAAACTTCTCACTCTAGGTTTCAAGGCTCTCCATCACCTTGCCCCTTCCTACTTCTCCTCCCTTCTCTCTACTGCCCACTCCGCACGCTCTGCTCCTTGGCCGCCTACCTCCTCACCATCCCCCATTCTCACCTATCCCACCAACGACCCCTGGGCTACGTCCTCCTGCGGTCCTGGAATGCCCTCCCTCCTCACCTCCACCAAACTAATTCTCTTCCCCTCTTCAAAACCCTACTTAAAGCTCACCTTCTCTAAGAGGTCTTCCCAGACTGAGCTCCCCTTCTCCCTCTACTCCCTCTATACCCTCTTCACCTCTCCGCAGCTAAACCCTCTTCTCCCCCTTTCCCTCTGCTCCTCCCCCCTCCCGTCCCATCCCCTCAGCACTGTACTCGTCCACTCAACTGTATATATCTTCATTACCCTATTTATTTTGTTAATGAGATGTACATCACCCTGATTCTATTTATTTGCTATTGTTTTAATGAGATGTTCATCGCCATGATTCTATTTATTGCTATTGTTCTTGTCTGTCCGTCTCCCCCGATTAGACTGTAAGCCCATCAAAGGGCAGGGACTGTCTCTATCTGTTACCGATTTGTACATTCCAAGTGCTTAGTACAGTGCTCTGCACATAGTAAGCGCTCAATAAATACTATTGAATGAATGAATGAATGATTATGGGAGATAAGGGGTGTGCTCACTGAATGTTGCTGTTACTATTACAACTAGAGGCAAATTCTCATAAATCAATAGGAACTTTTTATTCCATAATTTGAACTGTTATCTAGGCACGCCAAACTTCAACCATCTATTTGCTACTGATATATTCATCCACTTCTGTTTATAATTAGAAAATATGCTCAATTTTAGATATTTTATCTAAATATATTTGAATACACATTTGTCTTCCTCATTTAATTGTGTATTTCCTAAATATAGGGATTATATCTCTCCATTTTCTGTTACAATCCTTAAGAATCAAGCAACCACTGCATCCAACCTATACTCAATAATTGTCATTGATGATGATAATAATAATTATGGTATTTGTTAAGCCCCTACTATGTGCCAAGCACTGTTCTAAATCATGGGATAGATACAAGGTAATCAGGTTGTCCCAAGTGGGGCTCACAGTCTTAATCTCCAATTTACAGATGAGATAATTTAGGCACCGAGAAACTAAGGGGTTTGTCCAAGGTCACAGAATAGACAAGTAGCGGAGCCAGAATTAGAACCCAAGTTCTCTGACCTCCAAGCCTGAACTCTTTCCACTATGCCACGCATACCATGACAGGCTTCCTATTTTAAATATTAAGCCATAAAAGAATAGATCACTTATATGAGCAAAGTATTTTTCTGAAGAGAATCCTATATTTTGGACTTTGGTCAAAATTCTGAGACAAAACAAAACCTTTGGATTACTATTTCTGGTACTCACTGCAAGACAATATTTTGAGGCTTCTGAATGCACATTTTCTTCATAGAAATAATTTTCAATTGAGGTACTGCATAAATAATCCCTTCACTTTGAAAAGAGTTCAATGACAGTATTCCAATCTCAGTCATGACCTTCTAAGAATTTTAACTCAACATAGCCTGGATCTCAAAAGTTAAAAAAACCTCTGTAATGCAACATATTCAAGTCATTTCAACTGATTTCCTAAATGTGAAAAAAAATACCTTCCAGAGCTCTTCCAGTTTGTTCATTTGCTGAGGAGTAATCTGACGTGCTCTCAGTTGTTCCTGTTCCAAAGGAATCTTTACCAACCAAGAAAGGAAGCAGCGATCTTGGATAAGGGGCTGCCACTGTGAACTGTCCCAATTAATATCTTTTAAGCTGCTCTGACTAGCGCACGGCTGCCTGCAAAATCCAGAAAGGAAAAATAATTGTTGTACTCAGTTGATTATTTTGTGTTACAACACCAAAGTGTAGAAATTAATAGATTTTGAGATTTAAACCAAAACTGGGAGTTTTAAGTCTGAAACACCTAATGTGGACAATGGGTATGAAAATCAATGTAAATGACAAACTTTTGTATGGGCAGAGAAGACGGCAGAATTAAATCCCAAATATCATCATTATTTACTAACTAAAGAAATTTAGTATGAATTTCGGCTGGATAAACTCAGTCTGATGTCTGGATTTCCACCACCAAAACTTTCCAGATTAAACAAAGGAATGGAGGACGCATGCATACTGAAGGTGATGGACAGTTGCAGGTCAGAAGCACAAAATCAGCAAAAGGCAGAGGAGCAGGGGAATTGAATTTGGTGGAAGGTAAAGATTGTAAGGTTATATGGTTACTAGAGATGAAGAGACTGAGCACAGTAAATCCAAGTTGGTGAATGGGTGAGGTGGAACAAGAGGCCAGTGGATTTTACGAGTGAGAGGAAGCAAGCAGTGGAAGGGTCACTGGAAACATTCATGTGGATACTGTAGCATCCAAGGGGCAATGAAGGGATGGAGAAAGAGAGGAAATGCAAGAAAGGGATCACTCATTCAGTCTATCAATCGTATTTATTGAGCGCTTACTATGTGCAGAGCACTGTACTAAGCACTTGTAAAGTATAATTCAGCAAAAGATAGACATTCCCTGCCCAAGAATGGGCTCACAATCTAAAAGGGGGAAACAGACAGCAAAACAAAACAAAGAATGTACACAGGCATCAATACCATCAAAATAGATATAGAATTACAGATATATACACATCATTAATAAAATAGATATAAATAATACACGCAAATATTCACAAGTACTGTGGGGAGGGGAAGGGGGTAGAGCAGGAGGGAGTAGGGGCAATGGGGAGAGGAGGAGGGGCAGAGGGAAAGGAAGGGCTCAGTCTGGGAACAGTCCTCTGCACATAGTAAGTGCTCAATAAATACTACTGAATGAGTGAATGAAAGTAGGGCTTTGAAGAGAAGCAGCGTGGCGCAGTGGAAAGAGCACGGGCTTTGGAGTCAGGGCTCATAAGTTCGAATCCCAGCTCTGCCACTTGTCAGCTGTGTGACTGTGGGCAAGTCACTTAACTTCTCTGTGCCTCAGTTCCCTCATCTGTAAAATGGGGATTAAGACTGTGAGCCCCACGTGGGACAACCTGACTCCCCTGTGTCTACCCCAGCGCTTAGAACAGTGCTCTGCACATAGTAAGCGCTTAACAAATACCAACATTATTATTAAGAGGGGAAGAGAGTTAGTTTGGCAGATGTGAGGAGGGCATTCCAGGTCAGTGGTAGGACGTGGTCCAGGGGTGGACAGTAGGACAGGCTAGAACAAGGCACAGTGAGGAGTTTAGCAGCAGAGGAGCGGAGTGTGCGGGCTGGGCTGTAGGAGAGAAGATAGGTGAGGTGGGGGGCACAAGGTGATGACCATGTGTAGCCAGTGGGGTGGGTGGCAGATGGCTTCAAACGAAAGAAAGAAGAGAGATTTAATCAAGCAGTTAACTAGCTCTCTCCGCACTACTAGAAGCAGCGTGGTTCAGTGGAAAGAGCCTGGGCTTTGGAGTCAGAGCTCATGAGTTCGAATCCCAGCTCTGCCACCTGTCAGCTGGGTGACTGTGGACAAGTCACTTCACTTCTCTGTGCCTCAGTTACCTCATCTGTAAAATGAGGATGAAGAATGTGAGCCCCACATGGGACAACCTGATTCCCCTGTGTCTACCCCAGCGCTTAGAACAGTGCTCTGCACATAGTAAGGGCTTAACAAATACCAACATTATTATTATTATTATTATTATTATTATTATTATTATTACTAGTTGTAGTGCTCCACTCTAATTTATCTTGCCCCTGATCCCATTCCACATCCTCCCTCTGGCCGGGAACTCCCTCCCCTTTCACACACATCTGACTACCACTCTCATCACTTTCAAAACATCATTAAAGTTATATCTCTTCCCGGAGGCCTTTCCTGATTAAGTCCTCTTTTGCCTGGCTCCCTCTCTCTTCTGCACTGTCAGTGCACTTGGATCTGTGACCTTTGGGCATTTTATATTTGCCCCATTCTCAAGCCCACAGCCCAGCTCACCCTCTGCATTCTTCCTTCTGACAATGGGAATCCCTTAAGGTTCATTTCTGGATCCCTTCTATTCTTCATCTACAAGCATTCCCTTGGAAAACTCATTCACTCCCATGGATTCAACTACCATCTCTGTGGATGTTTCCTTAATCCCTCCATATCTCTCAAGATTGTAACCTTGGAATTATCCTGGAACTAATATTTCCAACAAATCAATGCCTTACCAGGATAGGAGAGTGTGCATATGCCAATGAAGCTTAGAGCTTTGCCACTGAAAGTTATTCTCTCGCAAGGGTTCCCATAATGAAAAGGTCTAAGTCGAAGAACCCAACAAAGTTGATTCACCTGTGCTAGGCAGCAGTGGCATGCGAAAGAGTCAAAGGAGGATGATCAAGGAATCAAAGACAATGCTAGAGGCTTTAAGGTTTTACTGTGAGGAAGAAGGCAATGGTAAACCATTTTCATATTTTTTACCAAGAAAACTATGGGTATACTTATCAGAATGACAGCAGAAGAGTGAAAATAGGACATCTGGAGAAAATGTTAATACAGTTGCTATAGATTGGAAATGACTCGATAGCAATGGATGATGAATCTCTCCACCAATCTAGCTTCCATCCCCTCCACTCTACCACGACTGCTCTCTCAAAGGTCACCCATGACCTCCTTTTTGCCAAATCCAATAGCTCCTATTCTATCCTAATCCTCCTCGACCTCTCAACTCCCTCTGTCCCTGCCATCTCCTTCTCCTCCACAACTTGGCTTCACGGACTCCGTCCTCTCCTGGGTCTCCTCTTATCTTTCTGGCCGTTCATTCTCAGTCTCCTTAGCAGGCTCCTCCTTCCCCTCCCATCCATTAACTCTAAGGGTTCCTCAAGGGTCAGTTCTTGGCCCTTTTCTGTTTTCCATCTATACTCACTCCATGGTGAACTCATTCGCTCCCACGGCTTCAACTATTATCTCTATGCAGATCACACCCAAATCTACATCTCCTCCCCTGTTCTCTCCCCTTCCCTTCAGGCTCATGTAATAATAATAATAATAATAATAATAATAATAATATTGGTATTTGTTAAGCGCTTACTATGTGCAGAGCACTGTTCTAAGCGCTCGGGTAGATACAGGGTAATTCATTCAATAGTATTTATTGAGCGCTTACTATGTGCAGAGCACTGTACTAAGCGCTTGGAATGAACAAGTCGGCAACAGATAGAGACAGTCCCTGCCGTCTGACGGGCTTACAGTCTAATCGGGGGAGACAGACAGATAAGAACAATGGCAATAAATAGAGTCAAGGGGAAGAACATCTCGTAAAAACAATGGCAACTAAAATAGAATCAAGGCGATGTACAATTCATTAAAATAATGGGTAATGAGGTTGTCCCACGCAAGGCTCACATTTAATCCCCATTTTACAGGTAACGTAACTGAGGCACAGAGAAGTTAAGTGACTTGCCCACAGTCACACAGCTGACAAGTGGCAGAGCCGGGAGTCAAACTCATGACCTCTGACTCTGAAGTCCAGGCTCTTTCCACTGAGCCACGCTGCTTCCCATAATAAGAATAATGTTGGTACTTGTTAAGAGCCTACTATGTGCAGAGCACTGTTCTAAGCATTTACTGCTTAGAACTAAGCATTCACTTCTCTGGGCCTCAGTTCCCTCATCTGTAAAATGGGGATGAAAACTGTGAGCCCCACATGGGACATCCTGATTCCCCTGTGTCTACCCCAGCGCTTAGAACAGTGCTCAGCACATAGTAAGCGCTTAACAAATACCAACATTATTATTATTATTATTACTGCTACTGTTCTTGTCTGTCCGTCTCCCCCGATTAGATGTAAGCCCGTCAAAGGGCAGGGATTGTCTCTGTTACCGATTTGTACATTCCAAGCGCTTAGTCCAGTGCTCTGCACATAGTAAGCACTCAATAAATACGAATGAATGAATGAATGAATGAATGAATGAATGAATACAGGGTAATCAGGTTGTCCCACATAAGGCTCACAGTTAATTCCCATTTTGCAGATGAGGTAACTGAGGCACAGAGAAGTGAAGTGATTTGCCCACAGTCACACAGCTGACAAGTGCAGAGTCGGCATTTGAACCCATGACCTCTGGTTCCCAAGCCTGGACTCTTCCCCCTGAGCCACGCTGCTTCTCTGAGCAGCCTCCTGCCTGCCTCCAGGTCTCCAGGAAGTCTGGAGGAAGTCTGGAGGAATATCTCCTCCTGCCTCCAGGAAGTCATTCATTCATTCAATAGTATTTATTGAGCGCTTACTATGTGCAGAGCACTGTACTAAGCGCTTGGGTTGAACAAGTCGGCAACAGATAGAGACAGTCCCTGCCGTTTGATGGGCTTACAGTCTAATCGGGGGAGACGGACAGACAAGAACAATGGCAATAAATAGAGTCAAGGGGAAGAACATCTCGTAAAAACAATGGCAACTAAATAGAATCAAGGCGATGTACAATTCATTAACAAAATAAATAGAGTAACGAAAATATATACAGTTGAGCGGACGAGTACAGTGCTGTGGGGATGGGAAGGGAGAGGTGGAGGAGCAGAGGGAAAAGGGGAAAATGAGGCTTTAGCTGCGGAGAGGTAAAGGGGGGATGGCAGAGGGAGTAGAGGGAGAAGAGGAGCTCAGACTGGGAACGCGTCTTGGAGGAGGTGAGTTTTAAGTAGGGTTTTGAAGAGGGGAAGAGAATCAGTTTGGCGGAGGTGAGGAGGGAGGGCGTTCCAGGACCGCGGGAGGACGTGACCCAGGGATCGACGGCGGGATAGGCGAGACCGAGGGACGGTGAGGAGGTGGGCGGCAGAGGAGCGGAGCGTGTGGGGTGGGCGGTAGAAAGAGAGAAGGGAGGAGAGGTAGGAAGGGGCAAGGTGATGGAGAGCCTTGAAGACTAGAGTGAGGAGTTTTTGTTTGGAGCGGAGGTTGATAGGCAAGTCTCCATCTGGATGTCTGCCCACCATTTAAGCTCTCTTTTTCTCCAGTTACTCTCCCTTTGGTATCATCTATACACTTGGATCTGTACCCTTTGGTCATTTGGTGACTGCCGCACACTCAATCCCAAAGTTCTTATATACATAACCGTAAATTATTTATTTATACAATATCTGTTTCTTTCCTTGACTGTAAACTCTTTGTGGGAAGTGACTGTGTAAACTAACTCTATAGTACAGTACTCTCCCAAGCACTTAATATAGTGCTCTGCACACAGTAAAAGGCTCAATAAATACCGATCAAGCAATCAATCAAACATATTTACTGAGCATTTACTTCATTCATTCATTCAATAGTATTTATTGAGCGCTTACTATGTGCAGAGCACTGTACTAAGCGCTTGGGATGAACAAGTCGGCAACAGATAGAGACAGTCCCTGCCGTCTGACGGGCTTACAGTCTAATCGGGGGAGACGGACAGACAAGAACAATGGCAATAAACAGAGTCAAGGGGAAGAACATCTCGTAAAAACAATGGCAACTAAATAGAATCGAGGCGATGTACAATTCATTAACAAAATAAATAGGGTAACGAAAATATATACAGTTGAGCGGACGAGTACGGTGCTGTGGGGATGGGAAGGGAGAGGTGGAGGAGCAGAGGGAAAAGGGGAAAATGAGGCTTTAGCTGCGGAGAGGTAAAGGGGGGATGGCAGAGGGAGTAGAGGGAGAAGAGGAGCTCAGTCTGGGAAGGCCTCTTGGAGGAGGTGAGTTTTAAGTAGGGTTTTGAAGAGGGGAAGAGAATCAGTTTGGCGGAGGTGAGGAGGGAGGGCGTTCCAGGACCGCGGGAGGACGTGATCCAGGGGTCGACGGCGGGATAGGCGAGACCGAGGGACGGTGAGGAGGTGGGCGGCAGAGGAGCGGAGCGTGTGGGGTGGGCGGTAGAAAGAGAGAAGGGAGGAGAGGTAGGAAGGGGCAAGATGATGGAGAGCCTTGAAGCCTAGAGTGAGGAGTTTTTGTTTGGAGCGGAGGTCAATAGGCAACCACTGGAGTTGTTTAAGAAGGGGAGTGACATGCCCAGATCGTTTCTGCAGGAAGATGAGCCGGGCAGCGGAGTGAAGAATAGACCGGAGCGGGGCGAGAGAGGAGGAAGGGAGGTCAGAGAGAAGGCTGACACAGTAGTCTAGCTGGGATATAACAAGAGCCCGTAACAGTAAGGTAGCCGTTTGGGTGGAGAGGAAAGGGCGGATCTTGGCGATATTGTAGAGGTGAAACCGGCAGGTCTTGGTAACGGATAGGATGTGTGGGGTGAACGAGAGGGACGAGTCAAGGATGACACCGAGATTGCGGGCCTGAGAGATGGGAAGGATGGTCGTGCCATCGACGGTGATAGAGAAGTCTGGGAGAGGATCGGGTTTGGGAGGGAAGATGAGGAGCTCAGTCTTGCTCATGTTGAGTTTTAGGTGGCGGGCCGACAACCAGGTGGAGACGTCCCGGAGGCAGGAGGAGATGCGAGCCTGAAGGGAAGGGGAGAGGACAGGGGCGGAGATGTAGATGTTAATGTTAATGTTGGTATTTGTTAAGCGCTTACTATGTGCCGAGCACTGTTCTAAGCGCTGGGGTAGACATAGGGGAATTAGGTTGTCCCACGTGGGCTCACAGTCTTAATCCCCATTTTACAGATGAGGGAACTGAGGCACAGAGAAGTTAAGTGACTTGCCCACAGTCACACAGCCGACAAGTGGCAGAGCTGGGATTCGAACTCATGAGCCCTGACGCCAAAGCCCATGCTCTTTCCACTGAGCCATGCTGCTTCTCCAATCTGCGTGTCATCTGCGTAGAGATGGTAGTCAAAGCCGTGAGAGCGAATGAGTTCACCGAGGGAGTGAGTGTAAAACTCACCGAGGGAGTGAGTGAGACGAAAGACTCCGAGAGAACGGGTCAAAGAACAGGGCTGTTTACTGTATACAGAGCACTGTACTAAGATAAACTGCCACTTCTGTTTGGATGTCCTGTGATACTTCAAAATTAATATGCCCAAAACAGAATTCCTCATCTTCTACCAAAACCCTATCCTCCCATTGTCTTTCCAATCTCTGCAGACAAAGCCACCAACCTCCCTGCTTCACAAGCCCCTAACTTTGACATTATTTTAGACTCATCTCTCTCATTCAATCCACACACTCAATCCATCAAGAAATCCTGTTGGTTCCACTTTCAACACATCTCCAGAATCAGCTCTTCTTTCTATCTAAACTGCTACTATTGTGATCCAGTCACTTATCATACCTCATTTTGACCACTGCATCATTCTCTTTTAATATCCCTGGCTTGGTATCTCCACTTAAATATATGCTTCACGTGCTGCCCAGATCACTTTCTAAAAATAGATCAGTCCATGTTTCCTCAAGCCTTGAAAACCTCCAGTGGTTGCCTATTCACCTCTGCCTCAAACAAAAACTATTTACTTCTGACTTAAAGAACTCAATCAGTTTATCCCCTCGTACCTCACCTCAATGATTTCCTACTAAAATTCAGCCTGCTCATTTTGCTCTTCTAATGCCAACCTACTCACTATACTTTCATCTTGTCACCAACCCCATACCCACATCCTGCCTCTGGCCCCAAATTCCCTTCCTCTCCATAACCGACAGGCAGTCACTCTCCTCTCCTTCAAAGTTTTATTAAAGGCACATCTCTTCCAAGAGGCCTATCCCTCATTTCCTCTTCTCCCACTCCCTTCTATGTCACTTAACGCTCTTGGAGCTGTACTCTTTCAACACGATACTCACTTTTCTCTCTCAGCAGCACAGCACCTATGTTCAAATCCATTTCTTTCAAACCCTACTTTTCCCTCTATACTGTAAATGCTTGTTGGAATACAAGTGTCTACTAACTCTGCTGCACTGTCCTCTGCCAAGTGCTTAGTATAATGTTCTTCACATAATAAGTGCTCAACAAATGACACTGACTGACTGATTAATTCAGCAGATGTGACTGGGAGAACCTTAACTGTCCCAAATCCTTAGGGACAGGGCAACTGGTGGAGATAGAGGGAGATTAACAAATGTGAAGGGAGGGTATGGTCAAGCCTTAACCCTGCTCATGTATATGCATTACTGTCCCGGAATATGTATATTGATTAGTTTGTACTGAGTTCCCACCCAGGAAAACTGCGACTGGCAAGACCAGGATCCACCTTTTTAGTAACCACCACCTGTAGCCTTGGGAGCGAAATTATCAGCAACTTTAACAATAACGAATCATCTATCACCACCTGTAGCCTTGAAACCCAATACCTGTGCTTGCCGAAGACTTCTTCAGCTACAGAGTAACTTCTGGATGACCCAGAGCCGATAATGAAGGAGCCTGGTGTATAACAACAAAGAGGGGCAGAGCTGCACGTGATATGTCGGTCCACTGCGCAAATCGATAGGACTTGAGGGGAAGGGTCGGACTAGAGGGAGGGACGTGGTGCCCAGCAGGAATCATAAGGATGGCCTCATCCTCACTTCTTTGTCTTTGGCCACTGACCTTCTGTGGCAACAAAATGAATAAAAGGCTGGCCTAACCTGACTCATTACTTGGGATGTTTCCAACTTGGGTAAGGGCAGAAACAAGGATGGTTCTCAGTGCTGCCACCTACCTCTCTGGCCTCACCATGTCCCTCCACCGCCCGCCGAATCCGCCCCTCCCAATCCTCTTCTTCCCCTTACCCTTTCTCACCCAGCTCTTTCCCGCTCTCTCCTCTGGCTCCTCCCCTCCTCCCCTCCCCTGCCCTAGAACCCCACTGTACCAGCGCCACCCTAGGCTCCTCCCCACCAAACCCCCTCCTCCCACCCACGTCCCACCCCAGGCCTCCTGTCCCACCCCCACCCCTCAGCCCCCTCTCCCCGTCCGGGGCCATGCCACCTCGTTCCCATCCAAACCCTCCCCTCCCCCGGCTCCCCTCCTTTTCCCTGCCTAGCAGCCACAGCTACTTTCAAGTGTGGCCTCTGGAACCCCCCGCTCCATTACAGATAAACTACCTTTCATCCATGACCTTTCCCTATCTCTCTCCTCCTCCTCACCCTTAGGGAAACCTGGTTCATTCCTGAAGACATGGTCTCTGCCGCTGCTCTCTCCAGCGGAGGCCTCTCCTTCTCTCACTCCCCGAGACTCACCAGAAAGGGAGGAGGCGTTAGCTTCATTCTCTCACCCCGATGCCACTTCCGCACTATCCCTCCTCCCCCTTCCCTCTCCTTCCCCTCCTTTGAAGCCCATATCATTCGCCTCTACCACCCCCTCCAGATACTTATAGCCATCATCTTCTGCCCTCCTGCTCCAACCACCAACTTCTTCAACCACCTTGACCCCTTTCTCACCTTCCTTCTCTCCTTCTCTCTGCTCACTCTGATCCTCGGAGACTTCAACATCCACATGGATGTACCTGGTGACTCCTCTACAGCCTGCCTGCTATCACTCCTCGACTCTGCCAACCTCCTACTCCACCACACCTTCCCAACTCACCTACTTCGTCACACCCTGGATCTCGTCATCTCCTACCGCTGCATTATCTCCTCCCTCACCAACTCTGAAATCCCTCTTTCAGACCATAACCTTCTCACCTGCCTCCTCTCTCACACTCTCTCCCCCTGCAAATCTGTATTACTCCCCGACAGAGACCTCCGCTCTCTTGGTACCATCTCTCCCCACCTAGCCCCCCGTTCTCTCTTCCCACTTTCGACGATCAGATTACCGTTCTCAGCTCCACCCTCTCTACTCATCTCAACTCTCTCGTCCCCCATTCCTCTGCCCCTCTCGCTCCACTAACTCAGAGCCCTGGGTCACTGCCTCTGTCCGCCTCATACGCTCCTATGCTCAAGCTGCCGAGCGCTGCTGGCGAAGGTTCAAGCACCATGCCAATCTTAACCATTTCAAATTTATCCTTTCCTGCCTTAACTCTGCCCTCTCCTCCACCAGGCAAAACTTCTTTTCTTCCCTCATTGACAGCCATGTCAGTCACCCCCGCCAACTGTTCCGGACTTTTAATTCTCTCCTCAGGCCCCCGGTTCCTCCTCCTCCCCCATTCCTCACCCCCTACGATCTGGCCACCTACTTCATCACAAGAATTAACACAATCAGGTCTGAGCTCCCCACAGTCACACCTCCTCCTTCTGCTTCCCCCCAACTCCCAACCCTCTCCCCTAATTTCCCATCCTTCCCTGCAGTATCCTCAGAGGAGATCTCCTCCCTCCTCGCAAGTGCCACCCTCTCCACCTGTGCTTCGGGCTCATTCCCACTCATCTTATAAAAACCATCGCCCCTGCACTCCTCCCCTCCTTCTATCTTTAACCACTCACTCTCCAATGGCTTGTTCCCCTCTGCCTTCAAACATGCCCGTGTCTCCCCCTTCCTAAAAAAACCTCTCGACCCTAGTTCCCCTTCCAGTTATCACCCCATCTCCCTACTACCCTTCCTTTCCAAGATCCTAAAACGAGTTGTCTAAACTCGCTGCTTAGAATTCCTTAACTCCCATTCTCTCCTGGACATCCTCCAATCTGGCTTCTATCCCCTCCATTCTATCGAGACTGCTTTCTCTAAGGTCACCCTTCTTGCCAAATCCATTGGCTCCTACTCTATCCTAACCCTTCTTGATTTTTCAGCTGCCTTTGACACTGTAGACCACCCCCTTCACCTCCACACCTTAACTCACCTTGGCTTCACAGACTCTGTCCTCTCCTGGTTCTCCTCTTATCTCTCTGGCCATTCATTTTCGGTCTCCTTCGCAGGCTCCTCCTCCGCCCCCATCCTCTAACTGTTGGGGTTCCTCAATGGACACTTCTTGGCCCTCTTCTGTTCTCCACCCATCCTCACTCCTTTGGTGAACTCATTCGCTCTCACGGCTTCAACTATCATTTCTATGCAGATGACATGCAAATCTACATCTCTGCCCATCCTCTCCCTGTCCCTTCAGGCTCCTATCTCCTCCTGCCTCCAGGACGCCTCTACCTTTCATTCATTCAATAGTATTTATTGAGCGTTTACTATGTGCAGAGCACTGTACTAAGCGCTTGGAATGAACAAGTCGGCAACAGATAGAGACAGTCCCTGCCGTTTGACGGGCTTACGGTCTAATCGGAGGAGACGGACAGACAAGAACAATGGCAATAAATAGAGTCAAGGGGAAGAACATCTTGTAAAAACAATGGCAACTAAATAGAATCAAGGTAATGTACTATTCATTAACAAAATAAATAGGGTAATGGAAATATATACAGTTGAGCAGACGAGTACAGTGCTGTGGGGATGGGAAGGGAGAGGTGGAGGAGCAGAGGGAAAGGGGGAAAAGAGGGTTTAGCTGCGGAGAGGTAAAGGGGGGTGGTAGAGGGAGTAGAGGGAGAAAAGGAGCTCAGTCTGGGAAGGCCTCTTGGAGGAGGTGAGTTTTAAGTAGGGTTTTGAAGAGGGGAAGAGAATCAGTTTGGTGGAGGTGAGGAGGGAGGGCGTTCCAGGACCGCGGGAGGACGTGGCCCAGGAGTCGACGGCGGGATAGGTGAGACTGAGGGACGGTGAGGTGGTGGGCGGCAGAGGAGCGGAGCATGCGGGGTGGGTGGTAGAAAGAGAGAAGGGAGAAGAGGTAGGAAGGGGCAAGGTGATGGAGAGCCTTGAAGCCTAGAGTGAGGAGTTTTTGTTTGGAGCGGAGGTCGATAGGCAACCACTGGAGTTGTTTAAGAAGGGGAGTGACATGCCCAGATCGTTTCTGCAGGAAGATGAGCCGGGCAGCGGAGTGAAGAACAGACTGGAGCGGGGCGAGAGAGGAGGAAGGGAGGTCAGAGAGAAGGCTGACACAGTAGTCTAGCCGGGATATAACGAGAGCCCGTAACAGTAAGGTAGCCGTTTGGGTGGAGAGGAAAGGGCGGATCTTGGCAATATTGTAAAGGTGAAACCGGCAGGTCTTGGTAACGGATAGGATGTGTGGGGTAAACGAGAGAGACGAGTCAAGGATGACACCGAGATTGCGGGCCTGAGAGACGGGAAGGATGGTCGTGCCATCCAGGGTGATAGAGAAGTCTGGGAGAGGACTGGGATGTCTGCCCGCCACCTAAAACTCAACATGGCCAAACTGAGCTCCTTACCTTCACCTCCCAAGCCCTGTCCTCTTCCTGACTTCTCTTTCACTGCGGATGGTATGACCATCCTTCCTGTCTCTCAAGCCCACAACCTCGATGTCATCTCTCATTCACCCCACATATCCAATCCGTCACCAAGACATGCCAGTCTCACCTTTATAATATCGCCAAGATCCACCCTTTCCTTTCCACGCGAACGACTATCTTACTATTACGGGCTCTCATAATATCCCGGCCCAGTGGTTGCCTATCAACCCCCGCACAAAACAAAAACTTCTCACTCTAGGCTTCAAGGCTCTCCATAACCTTGCCCCCTCCTACCTCTCCTCCCTTCTCTTTCCACTGCCCACCCCACATGCTCCGCTCCTCTGTTGCCCACCTCCTCACCATCCCCCATTCTCGCCTATCCCGCCGTCAACCCCTGGCCCACGTCCTCCCACTGTCCTGGAATGCCCTCCCTCCTCACCGCTGCCAAATTAATCCTCTTCCCCTCTTCAAAGCCATACTGAGAGCTCACCTACTCCAAGAGGCCTTCCCAGACTGTGCTCCCCCTTTCCCCTGTGCTCCCTTTCTACCCCCCTTCACCTCCCCTCAGCTAAGCCCCCTTCCCCCCTTTCCCTCTGCTCCTCCCCCTCTCCCTTCCCCTCCCCTCAGCACTGTGCTCATCCGCTCATTTGTACATATTTTTATTACCCTATTTATTTTGTTAATGAGATGTACATCCCCTTGATTCTACTTATTGCTGTTGTTTTAAAGAGATGTACATCCCCTTGATTCTACTTATTACTACTGTTTTGTCCGTCTGTCTCCCCCAATTAGACTGTAAGACCAACAGTGGGCAGGGACTGTCTATCTGTTGCCGATTTGTACATTCCAAGTGCTTAGTACAGTGCTCTGCACATAGTAAGTGGTTAATAAATACCACTGAAAAAGGATGGGAGTAGGAAGAATTAGCATAAATGAATGGGCTTAATGTCAGTGGAACAGTGTATGTTTTATGTCTCTATTTAAACTGCCACCCTAAGAAGGAAACTAAATATAAACCAGTGTCCAAAAAGAGTAATCTGCTTTATAATATATTTAATAACATGCACCAAAATTATTTTCTCACCTGCATAGTAGTACAACTACTGAATCAGCCTTGGCAGGAATGAAGCCAAGAAGGAACACATTACGGCATCCACAGTTGTAACACTCTAAAACAGTTTCTCCTAGGGGACCATCTTTGTGGAGGGTCACCTCTTTGCATTTTGCTCTTACCAGATGATTTACAATGTGGCTGAAACAAAAGAACATACATAATCAATTCCAATCTTTAAAAAGGACTAACTTTACATAAGAACTAGGATCACTAAGTACAGAGGCTGAAACAGATTCATTCCATGTACTGAAAGCTACGTATGTGCAGAGCACCGTACTAAGCACTTGGAATGTACAATTCAGCAACTGTTAGAGACAATCCTGGCTCCAGTGACTTACAGTCTAATCGGGGGAGACAGACAGATAAAAACAAAACAACTTAATCGCAATAAATAGAACCAAGGGGATGTACACCTCTTTAACAAAATAAACAGGGTAATAAAAATATAAACGAATAAGCACAGTGCTGAGGGGAGGGAAAGGGAGAGGGTGAGGAGCAGAGGGAAAGCGGGGAAAGGGGACTTAGCTGCGGGGAGGTGAAGGGGTGGCAGAGAGGCAGCAGAGGGAAAGGGGAAGCTCAGTCTTGGAAGGCCTCTTAGAGGAGGTGAGCTCTCAGTAGGGCTTTGAAGAGGGGAAGAGAGTTAGTTTGGTGGAGTTGAGGAGGGAGGGCATTCCAGAACAGTGGGAGGACGTGGCCCAGGGGTTGATGGCGGAATAGGCCATCCTGATGACTCCTCTGCCGCCCGTCTGCTAACTCTCCTAGACTCTGCCGACCTCTTGCTCCACCATACCGCGCCCACTCACCGACTCGGTCACACCCTCGATCTCGTCATCTCCTACCACTGCACTATCTCCTCCTTCACCAACTCTGAAATCCCTCTCTCTGACCATAACCTTCTCACCTGCCTCATCTCTCACACTCCCTCCCCCTGCAAATCTTCGCTACTGGCCCATAGAGACCTCCGCTCTCTCGATCCCATCCATCTTTCCAAAAGCATCTCTCCTCACCTTGCCGCCCTGTCCTCACTTCCCACTCTCGATGATCAGGTCTCCGCTCTCAACTCCACCCTCTCTACTCATCTCGACTCTCTCGCTCCCTTTTCCGTCCGCCACTCTCGCTCCACTAACCCACAGCCCTGGATCACCTCCTCTGTCCGCCTCCTACGCTCCTATGCTCGAGCTGCCGAGCGCTGCTGGCGAAAGTCCAAGCACCAAACCGACCTCACACACTTCAAATTTATGCTTTCCTGCCTTAACTCTGCCCTTTCCTCCGCCAGGCAAAACCTCTTCTCCTCCCTCATCGACACCCATGCCCATCACCCCCGCCGATTGTTCCGGACCTTTAACTCTCTCCTTAGGCCCCCTGTTCCTCCCCCTCCCCCATCTATCACCCCCAACGATCTGGCCACCTATTTCCTCATGTAAATTAACACAATCAGGTCTGAGCTCCCCAAAGTCACCCCTCCGCCTCTCCCCTCTCCCCCATCAACCCTCTCCTCTACTTTTCCTTCCTTCCCTGCAGTATCTTCAGAGGAGATCTCCTCCCTCCTCTCAAGTGCCACCCCCTCCACCGGCGCCTTGGACCCCATTCCCGCTTACCTTATAAAAAACATCACCCCTGCCCTCCTCCCTTCCTTAACTTCTATTTTTAACCACTCAATCTCCAAGGGCTCCTTCCCCGCTGCCTTCAAACATGCCCACATCTCCCCCATCCTAAAAAAACCCGCTCTCGACCCCACTTCCCCTTCCAGTTATCACCCTATCTCCCTACTACCCATCCTTTCCAAAATCCTAGAATGAGTCATCTACAATCGCTGCTTAGAATTCCTTAACTCCCATTCTCTCCTTGACCCCCTCCAATTTGGCTTCCGTCCCCTCCACTCTACTGAGACTGCTCTCTCTAAGGTCACCCATGATCTCCTTCTTGCCAAATCCAATGGTTCCTACTCCATTCTGATCCTCCTTGACCTCTCTGCTGCCTTTGACACTGTGGACCATCCACCTCCTCACCGTTCCTGGGTCTCGCCTATCCCGCCGTCGACCCTTGGGCCACATCCTCCTGCGGTCCTGGAATGCCTCCCTTCCTCACTTCCGCCAAACTAATTCTCTTCCCCTCTTCAAAACCCTACTTAAAACTCACCTCCTCCAAGAGGCCTTCCCAGACTGAGCTCCTCTTCTCCCTCTACTCCCTCTACCACCCCCCCCTCACCTCTCCGCAGCTTAACCCTCTTTTCCCCCCATTTCCCTCTGCTCCTCCTCCTCTCCCTTCCCATCCCCTCAGCACTGTACTCGTCCGCTCGACTGCATATATTTTCATTACCCTATTTATTTTGTTAATGAAATGTACATCGCCTTGATTCTATTTAGTTGCCATTGTTTTTACGAGATGTTCTTCCCCTTGACTCTATTTATTGCCACTGTTCTCGTCTGTCCGTCTCCCCCGATCAGACTGTAAGCCCGTCAAACGGCAGGGACTGTCTCTATCTGTTGCCGACTTGTTTATTCCAAGCGCTTAGTACAGTGCTCTGCACATAGTAAGCGCTCAATAAATACTATTGAATGAATGAATGAATGAATCTACCCCAGCATTTAGTACAATGCTGAACACTTAGTAGGTGCTTAACAAATACCACCACAATTGAAAGTACTTTTGAAGTGCTATTAATTAAACACATCTATTTGTTTCTTACCTGGTGACTCCTCTGCCGCCCGCATGCTGTCGCTCCTCAACTCTGCCAACCTCCTGCTCCACCACACCTCGCCAACTCACCAAGTTTGTCACACCCGCGATCTCATCTCCTACCGCTGCACTATCTCCTCCCTCACCAACTCTGAAATCCCTCTCTCAGACCATAACCTTCTCAACTGCCTCCTCTCTCACACTCTCTCCCCCTGCAAATCTCTATTACTCCCCGACAGAGATGGAATAGGCGTGAACGGGCGACAGAGAGGAGGGGAGCGGCAGAGAAGGGATTGTATGGGGTGGACAGTGGAAAGAGAGAAGGGAGGTGAGATAGGAGGGGGCAAGGTGATGGAGAGCCTTGAAGCCCAGAGTGAGGAGTTTCTGTTTCGTGTGCAGGTTAATAGGCAACCACTGGAGGTTTTTAAGAAGGGGAGTGACATGCCCAGAGCGTTCCTGCAAGAAGATGAGCCGAGCAGCAGAATGAAGAATAGACTGGAGTGGAGAGAGACAGGAGGAAGGGAGATCAGAGAGAAGGCTGACACAATAATCCAGCCGGTATATTATGAGAGTCTGTACCACTAAGATAGCCGTTTGGACGGAAAAGAAATGGCGGATCTTGACAATACTGTAAAGGCGAAATCGGCAGGTGTGGGGTGAACAACAGCCAAATCAAAGATGACAGCGAGGTTGTGGGCTTGAGAGACGAGAAGGATGGTCGTACCATCCACAGTGATAGGGAAGTCAGGAAGAGGACAGGGCTTGGGAGGTGAAGATATGAGGAGCTCAGTTTTGGCCATGTTGAGTTTTAGGTGGCGGGCAGACATTCAGGTAGAGACGTCCTGGAGGCAGGAGGAGATATGAGCCTGAAGGGAGGGGGAGAGAACAGGGGCAAAGATGTAGATTTGCATGTCATCTGCATAGAGATGATAGTTGAAGCCGTGAGAGCGAATGAGGTCACCAAGGGAGTGAGGATAGATGGAGAACAGAAGAGGGCTAAGAACTGACCCTTGAGGAACCCCAATAGTTAGAGGATGGGGGCGGAGGAGGAGCCTGCGAAGGAGACCGAGAATGACCGGCCAGAGAGATAAGAGGAGAACCGGGAGAGGACAGAGTCTGTGAAGCCAAGGTGAGATAAGGTGTGGAGGAGAAGGGGATGGTCTACAGTTTCAAAGGCAGCTTAGAGGTCAAGGAGGATTAAGATAGAGTAGGAGCCACTGGATTTGGCAAAAAGGAGGTCATGGGTCTCTAGAGCAGTCCCGGTAGAGTGGAGGGGATGGAAGCCAGATTGGAGGGTGTCCAGGAGAGAATGGGAGTTAAGGAATTCTAGGCAGCAAGTGTAGACAACTCGTTCTACGAGTTCTAGGAGTTGGGGTAGAAAGAAGGTTTTTTTAGGATGGTGGAGTCATGGGCATGTTTGAAGGCAGAAGGGAACAAGCTATTGGAGAGTGAGTGGTTAAAGATTGAAGGAGGGGAGGAGGGCAGGGGCGATGGTTTTTATCAGGTGAGGGGGAATGAGGTCCGAAGGACAGGTGGAGGGGGTGGCACTTGCGAGGAGGGAGGAGATCTCCTCTGAGGATACTGCAGGGAAGGATGGGAAAGTAGGGGAGAGGGATGGGAGGGAGTGGGGAGCAGAAGGGGAGGTGTGACTTTGGGGAGCTCAGACTTGTGTTAATTTTTGTGATGAAGTAGGTGGCCAGATCGTTGGGGGTGAGGGATGGGGGAGGGGGAGGAACAGGGGACTGAGGAGAGAATTAAAAGTCCGGAACAATTGGCGGGGGTGACGGGTAGGGGCGTCAATGAGGGAAGAAAAGTAGTTTTGCCAGGAGGAGAGGGCAGAGTTAAGTAAGTGGTGGTATTTGTTAAGCGCTTACTATGTGCAAAGCACTGTTCTAAGCGCTGGGGGATACAAGGTGGTCAGGTAGTCCCACACGGGGCTCACAGTTTTAATCCCCATTTTACAGATGAGGTAACTGAGGCACAGAGAAGTGAAGTGACTTGCCCAAAGTCACCCAGCTGGCAAGCGGCAGAGCCGGGATTAGAACCCATGACCTCTGACTCCCAAGCCCAGGCTCTTTCCACTGAGCCATGCTGCTTCTCTTAAGTTAAGGCAGGAAAGGATAAATCTGCAATGGATATGGTTGGCTTGTTGCTTGGACCTTCGCCAGCAACGCTCAGCAGCTCGAGCACAAGAGCAAAGAAGGCAGACAGAGGCAGAGATCCAGGGCTGTGAGTTAGTGGAGCGAGACGGTGGAGGAATGGGGGGCGAGAGATTGAGATGAGTAGAGAGGGTGGAGCTGAGAGCGGTAACCTGATCATCGAGAATGGGAAGAGAGGACAGGGAGGCAAGGTGAGGAGAGATGCTTTTGGAGAGATGGATGGGATCGAGAGAGCGAAAGTCTCTGTTGGGGAGTAATAGAGATTTGCAGGGGGAGAGAGTGTGAGAGAGGAGGCAGTTGAGAAGGTTATGGTCTGAGAGAGGGATTTCAGAGTTGGTGAGGGAGGAGATAGTGCAGCGGTAGGAGATGAGATCGCGGGTGTGACAAACTTGGTGAGTTGGCGAGGTGTGGTGGAGCAGGAGGTTGGCAGAGTTGAGGAGCGACAGCATGCGGGCGGCAGAGGAGTCACCAGGTAAGAAACAAATAGATGTGTTTAATTAATAGCACTTCAAAAGTACTTTCAATTGTGGTGGTATTTGTTAAGCACCTACTAAGTGTTCAGCATTGTACTAAATGCTGGGGTAGATTCATTCATTCATTCATTCAATAGTATTTATTGAGCGCTTACTATGTGCAGAGCACTGTACTAAGCACTTGGAATAAACAAGTCGGCAACAGATAGAGACAGTCCCTGCCGTTTGACGGGCTTACAGTCTAATCGGGGGAGACGGACAGACGAGAACAATGGCAATAAACAGCCTCAAGGGGAAGAACATCTCGTAAAAACAATGGCAACTAAATAGAATCAAGGCGATGTACATTTCATTAACAAAATAAATAGGGTAATGAAAATATATGCAGTCGAGCGGACGAGTACAGTGCTGAGGGGATGGGAAGGGAGGGGGGAGAAGCAGAGGGAAATGGGGGGAAAAGAGGGTTAAGATGTGGAGAGGTGAAGGGGGGTGGTAGAGGGAGTAGAGGGAGAAGAGGAGCCCAGGCTGGGAAGGCCTCTTGGAGGAGGTGAGTATAGATGCACAATAATCAGATCAAACACACCTCCATTCCACTCAGGCCTCAAAGCCTAAGTAGGAGAAAAAAGGATTTAATCCGTAATTTACAGATGTGGAAATTGAGGAACCAAGAAATGAAGTGACATGCCCAGGGTCACATACAGCAGACAAGATGTGAGCCCTAGATTAGAACCATACTCATTGATTTCCATACCCATTGCTCATGTCTGCTCTTTCAAACTTTTAACTCACTCTTCTAACCCTGTTCTCTCTCACCTCCTGCCCCCTCCTCTAGACTGTAAACTCATATGGGCGGGAATGTGTTGCTAATTCTGTTATTCTGTACTCTCCCAAGCAATTAGTACAATGCTCTGCCCATAAGAGAAGCAGTGTGGCTTAGAGGAAAGAATCCAGGCTTGGGAGTCAGAGGTTGTGGGTTCTAATGTCAACTCTGGCACTTGTCTCCTGTGTGGCCTTGGGCAAATCACTTAACTTCTCTGTGCGTCAGCTCCCTCATCTGTAAAATGGGGATTAACACTGTGAGACCCATGTGGAACAACCTACTTACCTTGTATATACCCCAGCACTTACAACAGTGCTTGGCACATTGTAAGCGCTTAATAAATACTGCAATTATTATTATTATAGTAAGTACTCAAAAAATACTACTGATTGATTGAGCTGTAATTTATTTATAAATGCATATCCATAATTTATTATCTCTGTAATTCATTCATTATATCCGAAGCATTCTATCAATAATTTTCACGATAACAATAATTTATTATCTCTATATCTCTATATATTACACATAGTAACTATATATGCATTTTCATTAATATTTATGTGCATGTTAAATTTCAAATTTAATATAAACATAAAACATAATATCGCCATATTTTATTAAATCTGTAATTTATTATATCCCTGATAATACCCATAATTTATTTATATTAATATATCTCCCTCTCTAGACTGTAAGTTCACTGAGGGCAGGGAATGCATCTACCAACTCTTATGTTATTTTATTGTACTCTCTCAAACACGAAGTATAAAGCTCTGCACACGGTACAAGTGCTCAATAAATACAATTGACTGATTGATCCCTGACTCTGCCATCTTTCCCAAATGTTCTATCAAGAGATCTCCCACCTCCTCCAAAAGTCTATCCCCTTGGTCTATGCCTCCCCTGGCATTTAATCAAAATATTTGCCCTTTTCTTCTTTCCTCCATAACCTTGATCTTTCACCATTCACTTTCCAAGGCTCCTTACCCACTGCTTTTAAAAATGCTAGGGAATACTGTACACTGAAACCTTTGGCTCCCTCCAGTTTTCACCCATCTCCCTTTTACCATTCCTCTCCCAACTCCTTGAGAGAGAAGTTTGAACCAGTATCTCCATTTCCTATTCTCCTTGTCCCACTTTAACCCATGGAAACTACCCTCTCAAAGGACACCAATGATCTTCTTGTCAAATCCAATGGCCTGTAGTCCATCATAATCCTCTCCAACCTCTCAGCAACCTCTGACACTGTGGACCACTCTCTTCTCCTGGACACATTATCCAACCCTGCCATCACTAACACTGTCCTCTCTGTCTCCTGACCTGGCATCTGGTTCCAGGAGCAAGGGCAGATTCCATCCACCACCACAAACCCACACACCCACCGAAATACACACAAATAATTCCCCCAAAAAACAAAACAAAAAAAGCCTCTTCACTATTGGCTTTAAAGGACTCCATCACCTTGCCCCCTCCCACATCATCTACCTTCTCTTCTTCTCCAACCAGCATGCACATCCGCTCCCCCGGTCTAATCTTCTCAATGTGCCTATCTATACCTCACCCATCTCACCACCAATCCCTGGCCCACATCCAACTCAGGCCTGGAACGCCCTTCCTCCTCTAATCCCAGAGTCAATTACTGTTCCCCTTTTCAAAGCCCTTCTAAAGGCAAACCTCCTCCAAGAGGCCTTCTCAGACTAAGCTCTACTTTTCCTCAGCTGCCAATCCCTTTTGCATCACCCTGACTCACCTTTCTGTTCCTCCCTCTCCCCACCCCGCAGCACTTACGTATATATCCAAAATTCTATTTATTTATATTGATGTCTGTTTATGTCTGTTTACTTATACTGACATCTGTCCCCCCATGTCTAGACTGTGAGCCCATTGTGGGCAGGGTCTTTCTCTCTTGATTTGCTGTACTGTATTTACCAAGTGCTTAGTACAGTGTTCTGAATACAGCAAGCGCTCAATAAATATGGTTGAAGGAATGAATATCAGTCACTGTAGCGCAGGAGGTTTTGGAAGAAAGTAAAATGATAATAACGAAGCAGGTATGGTAAATTTTAATTCATTGGGCACCAATATGAAGAAGATGTAGTGCATTCAACAAGCAATTTCAAGAGTAATAATGACAGGAACTCCTGTCAAAATCAACATGAAAATTTTTACAAATGATATTTGTTATGCACTTACCATGTGCCAGGCACTGTACTAAGTGCTTTGGTAGGCATAGGACAATCGGGTTGGTCAAATACCCTGTTTGAAATAAAGCTCACAGCCTTAATCCCCAAGACCAATTCCCCAAGGTCACACAGCAGATAAACAGCAGAGCCAGGTTTGGACTCCCAAGATCATGATTTTTCCACTATGCTATGTCGCCTCTGAAATGAGTCAAGTCCATAGACACTTCAGGACAGGGAACCTGCACAAAGGAATTGTTAACACTAATAGAGCTACCATCTCAAGTGCCTTCTAATCTTCTTCTCCTCTGTTCCTATCCATTCCTAATTTTCTTTACCATTTTTTCTCTCCTTAAATTCTGCTCTCTTGATGCTCTTCCAAGTTCATTATGCCCTTAAAATTGAAAATGCACACCCTACTTTACTTCTTCCTAAAAGTAAGTTTTAAGTTTATATTTAATTTGCCATTTACTGTGCAAATATAAATTAGTATGCATATTAAATATTCATATATATTTACAACAGACTTTTAATTACATTTTCTACAGAGACCTATTGAAGACAATATAAAGGCATGCATGCTTGCATTTTAATATAAATCCCATCACTTGGTGTATAGAGAAAAACAAAGTTTCTCAAACAATTTTTGTTATTACACCTTGTAAAAATGATTCTCGAATACCCAAAAGATCCCTTTTTTTAAACTATTCACTTATTCGTTCACCTACCTGCCAGAAGTGTTTCCCCGACCATTACAGAACCATTTCTTGCTGGCAATGCAAAAAACTACACAAGCCGGGTCATGGATACCACAGTAGCTAAGCAAAAGCCAAAAAATGAAAAGGTTAGTAACCATGTATATAAAAATCTTTTTTCTCAAACTCTTTGTCTTTCACTACCCTCAAATCAAGTCCAGCAATAAAACATACAATTTTACTAAAATATACACTCTTCAAGTCTAATGATGAAGTAATATACGGTATACATACACCCTAGGAAGTAAGTGCTGCTTAATTGATCTTGGTATTTGAGTCAGTCACTCCCAACACAGAATTTGATAAGATGCCAGAAAAATCTTTCAACAAATTTTGAATCTATTTTAGAAAATACTGACCCAAAAAGCTTGTTTTGTCCCAGTGTGTACCCACAAATTTAAGATCATTATTACTATTACAAGAATAGTAAGTGTAATGATAATAATAATAATGAGTGATAACAATAATAACGGTGGTACTTGTTAAGTGCTTAATATTTACCAGGCACTGTACTAAGCACTGAGTCCCTTTCTTACATGGGGATCATAGCTTTAATCCTAATTTTACAAATGAGGAAACTAAATGAACCACATGGAATTGGCAAAATCAACCATGATCTACTTTTGCTGAAAGAATGTACCAAGCACCACCTTTTGATCGCAAATGATATTTTCCACCTGTCTTAGTACAGCACTCAGTTCAGTGCCTGGCAGCATGGCGCAGTGGAAAGAGCACGGGCTTTGGAGTCAGGGCTCATGAGTTCGAATCCCAGCTCTGCCGCTTGTCAGCTGTGTGACTGTGGGCAAGTCACTTCACTTCTCTGTGCCTCAGTTCCCTCATCTGTAAAATGGGGATTAAGACTGTGAGCCCCACGTGGGACAACCTGATTCCCCTGTGTTTACTCCAGCGCTTAGAACAGTGCTCTGCACATAGTAAGCGCTTAACAAATACCAACATTATTATTATTATTATTAAGTGCGTAACGAACACCACAATTATTACCTGCCAAACAAAAGAAAAAGTCCTGCATATATTCCGACCGAAACAGTGAAATGTCAATGAACACGACAAAGCAAATTCAGAGATTCAGAGATCATATTAGCTCTGTGATTAGATTTACATTATGAGCCTCTGTGAGATAGGGATCTTTAATTTAAATTTTTTACTTTTGTACAGTGCTTAGAAGAATCCCTGGCACTCTGTAAGTGCTACTATGTGCTAGGCATTGTCCTAAGCATTAAACAAATGGTAATAGTAGCAGTAATAACAATAATAATAATAATAATAATAGAAAATACAAGGGGATTAAAACTGAGCCTTACTCCCACAGTTTAGGGGGTAAGAGGCAGAGGGAACGACCACAAAAGAAACAGAGAATAAGTGCCCAGAGAGACAGGAAAACCAGAAGAGGACACTGTCAGTGAAGTTGTCAGTCAGTCAATACGTCTGTTACTTAATAAGTCAATCATATTTATTGAGTGCTTACTGTTTGCAGAGCACTACGGTAAGCACCTGGGAAAGTATAATAAAATATAAGAGATATATTCCCTGCCTACAATGAGTTGACTTCATTTCTCAGAAACAGCCCTTTCTAAGGTAACCAATGACTTCTTTCTCACCAAATCTGATGAAGTCTATTCTACTCTTATCCTCTTAAACTTCTCAGTTGCCTTTGTCATTGTATACCACTCTCTTCTCAATCAATAATCATATTTATTGAGCACTTATTGTGTGCAAAGATAAGCGCTTGGGACAGTATAACAATATAATAAACCCATCTTCTCCTTGAAACTTTATCCAATCCTGGCTTCACTGATTCTGTCCTCTCTGGATTCTCTTATATCTCTGACTGTTCCTTCTTCAGTTCCTTCTTCCTCCTCTGCCTCCTATCCTTTGACAGTGGGGGGTTTCTCAAGACTCAGCGGTAGGTCTTCTTCTATTTTCCATCTACACTCACTTGCTTTGGAAAACTAGTTCTCTGTCATGGGTTCAACGACTATCTCTATATGGATGAATCCAAAATCTACCTCTCCAGCCCAGATCTCTTTCCATCCCTGTATTTTCTCATTTTATCCTGCATTCAGTACATCCCTACCTGAATGTCCCACTGACACCTCAAATATAACATGTCCAAAATTGAACTTCTTATCTTCCCACCCAAACCCTGTCCTTCCACTGTAGGCAACATCACTCTTCTAATAAGCAATCAATTGCATTTATTGAGTGCTAACTGTGTGCAGACACTATACTAATCATTTGGGAGAGTATAATCCAACAGAATTAGCAGTAATGAGTTCACAAGTCTATAACCTTGGTGTTGTCCTCAACTCATCTCCTTCATTCGAACCATATATTCAATCTTTCACCAAATGTTCTAGATTCTACCTTCATACCCCGGTTAAAATCAGCCCTTTCCTCTTCATCCAAATTGCTACAATGCTGACCTAAGCACTCATCCGACCCTTGACTACAGCATATATCTTCTCACTGGCTTCTCTGCCTTCAGCTCTACCCAGTCCAGTCCATACTTCACTCTACTGCTTGGACCATTTTTCAACAAAAACGTTCAGTATGTGACTGTCACTCAGGCACCGCCAATGGCTACTCATCCAACCCTTCATCGAACAGAAACTACTTGATAACAGCTTTAAAGCACTCAATCAGCTCACCCCATCTTACATTACCTCAGTGATCTACTACAGCCCAGCCTGCACACTCTGCTAGTGCCACCATACTCAGTGGGCCCCGATCTCATCTATCTTGCTGTCAAGCCCTTTCCCACATTCTCTCCCTTTCTTTTCACATATACGTGGCCACCACTCTTAATAATAATAATAATATAATAATAATAATAATAATGCTGGTATTTGTTAAGCGCTTACTACATGCAAAGCACTGTTCTAAGTGCTGCGGGATACAAGGTGATCAGGTTGTTCCACGTGCAGCTCAGAGTCTTCATCCCCATTTTACAGATGAGGGAACTAAGGCACAGAGAAGTTAAGTGACTTGCCCGAAGTCACACAGCTGACAAGTAGCAGAGCTGGGACTCGAACCCATGACCTCTGATTTCCAAGCCTGGGCTCTTTCCATTGAGCCATGCTGCTCTTTCAAAACATTAATAAAGTCACATCTCCTCCAAGAATCCTTCCCCAATTAAGTTTTCTTTTCCCCAGCATACTCTCCTTTCTGTGTCACCTATGCACCTGGATTGGTGACCTTTAGGGGTTTTATATTTACCTCAACCCCACAGCACCTATGTACACATCTTTGGATTATACATTATAAATTACTTATTTATTTGTATTAAAGTCAGTCTATTCCTCTTGACTGCAAGCTTGACAGGGGCAGGGAATGTGATGCTAATTCTGTTGCAGCATACTCTTCCCAGTTGTATCATACTGTATCATGTTGCTATATTAGCACTACCGTATTGTAACATACTGTATCATGTTGCTATATTACCGATTTCGTTTATTACTGTTTATTGTTGTCAGTGCTGCCACCCACCTCTCTGGCCTCGCCATGTCCCTCTTCCCCCCCTCCCCCCTCCCGCCCCTTCCTCCCCTTCCCCTTCCCCTCTCTTGCTCAGCTCTTTCCCGCTCTCTCCCCTGTCTCCTCCCCCCACCCCTCCCGCCCTAGAACCCCACTTTACCAGCGCTACCCCTCTTCCCCCTCCTACTCTTCCCCCCGCCAAACCCTCTTCACCCCTCCCCCCTTCTCTCTTCCCCACCCATGCCCCATTCCAGTCCTCTTGTTCCACCGCTACCCTTCATCCCCCTCTCCCCGTCCAGGGCCCCGCCACCTCCTTCCCATCTAAACCTTCCCCTCCCCCCACCCTTCCCCCCCTCTCCCCCTTGCACCCACAGCTACTTTCAAGTGTGGCCTCTGGAACCCCCGCTCTATTACAGGTAAACTACCTTTCATCCATGACCTTTTCCTCTCCCGCTCTCTCCTCCTCCTCGCCCTTTCGGAAACGTGGCCCTCTCCCGAAGACACGGTCTCTGCCGCCGCTCTCTCCAGCGGAGGCCTCTCCTTCTCCCACTCCCCCAGACTCACCGGTAAGGGAGGAGGCGTCGGCTTCCTCCTCTCGCCCCGTTGCCGCTTCCGCACTATCCCTCCTCCCCCCTCCCTCTCCTTCCCCTCCTTCGAAGCTCATATCATTCGCCTCTACCACCCCCTCCAGTTACTTGTCGCTGTCATCTACCGCCCTCCCGGTCCCACCTCTGACTTCTTCAACCACCTTGACCCCTTTCTCACCTTCCTTCTCTCCTTCTCTCTGCCCACTCTGATCCTTGGAGACTTCAACATCCATACGGATGTACCCAACGACTCCTCTGCCGCTCGCCTGCTATCTCTCCTAGACTCTGCCGACCTCCTCCTCCACCATACCGCGCCCACTCACCGACTCGGTCACACCCTCGATCTCGTCATCTCCTACTGCTGCACTATCTCCTCCTTCACCAACTCTGAAATCCCTCTCTCTGACCATAACCTCTCACCTGCCTCATCTCTCACACTCCCTCCCCCGGCAAATCTTCACTACTGCCCCACAGAGACCTCTGCTCTCTCGATCCCATCCGTCTTTCCAAAAGCATCTCTCCTCACCTTGCCGCCCTGTCCTCTCTTCCCACTCTCAATGATCAGGTCTCCGCTCTCAACTCCACCCTCTCTACTCATCTCGACTCTCTCGCCCCCCTTTCCCTCCGCCGCTCTCGCTCCACTAACCCACAGCCCTGGATCACCTCCTCTGTCCGCCTCCTACGCTCCTATGCTCGAGCTGCTGAGCGCTGCTGGCGAAAGTCCAAGCACCAAGCCGACCTCATACACTTCAAATTTATCCTTTCCTGCCTTAACTCTGCCCTCTCCTCCGCCAGGCAAAGCTTCTTCTCCTCCCTCATCGACACCCATGCCCGTCACCCCCGCCGATTGTTCCGGACCTTTAACTCTCTCCTTGGGCCCCCTGTTCCTCCCCCTCCCCCATCTCTCACCCCCAATGATCTGGCCACCTATTTCCTCATGAAAATCAACACGATCAGGTCTGAGCTCCCCAAAGTCACCCCCCCGCCTCTACCCTCCCCCCTACCAACCCCCTCCCCTACTTTCCCATCCTTCCCTGCAGTATCCTCGGAGGAGATCTCCTCCCTCCTCGCAAGCGCCACCCCCTCCACCTGCGCCTCGGACCCCATTCCCTCTCACCTTATTAAAACCATCGCCCCGCCCTCCTCCCTTCCTTAACTTCTATTTTTAACCACTCAATCTCCAATGGCTCCTTTCCCTCTGCCTTCAAACATGCCCATGTCTCCCCCATCCTAAAAAAAACCGCTCTTGACCCCACTTCCCCCTCCGGTTATCGCCCTATCTCCCTACTACCCTTCCTTTCCAAAATCCTAGAACGAGTCATCTACAATCGATGCTTAGAATTCCTTAACTCCCATTCTCTCCTAGACCCCCTCCAATCTGGCTTCCATCCCCTCCACTCTACCGAGACTGCTCTCTCTAAAGTCACCCATGACCTCCTTCTTGCCAAATCCGATGGCTCCTACTCCATTCTAATCCTCCTCGACCTCTCTGCTGCCTTTGACACTGTCGACCATCCCCTCCTCCTCCATACCTTATCTCACCTTGGCTTCACGGACTCTGTCCTCTCCTGGTTCTCCTCTTACCTCTCTGGCCGGTCATTCTCGGTCTCCTTCGCTGGAGCCTCCTCCCCCTCCCATCCTTTAACTGTTGGAGTTCCTCAAGGGTCAGTTCTTGGCCCTCTTCTGTTCTCCATTTACACTCACTCCCTCGGTGAACTCATTCGCTCTCACGGCTTTGACTATCATCTCTACGCAGATGACACACAGATCTACATCTCTGCCCCGTCCTCTCCCCCTCCCTTCAGGCTCGCATCTCCTCCTGCCTCCGGGACCTCTCCACCTGGATGTCGGCCCGCCACCTAAAACTCAACATGAGCAAGACTGAGCTCCTCATCTTCCCTCCCAAACCCGGTCCTCTACCAGACTTCTCTATCACCGTCGATGGCACGACCATCCTTCCCGTCTCTCAGGCCCACAATCTCGGTGTCATCCTTGACTCGTCTCTCTCGTTCACCCCACACATCCTATCCGTTACCAAGACCTGCCGGTTTCACCTCTACAATGTCGCCAAGATCCGCCCTTTCCTCTCCACCCAAACGGCTACCTTACTGTTACGGGCTCTCGTTATATCCCGGCTAGACTACTGTGTCAGCCTTCTCTCTGACCTCCCTTCCTCCTCTCTCGCCCCGCTCCAGTCTATTCTTCACTCCGCTGCCCGGCTCATCTTCCTGCAGAAACGATCTGGGCATGTCACTCCCCTTCTTAAACAACTCCAGTGGTTGCCTATCAACCTCCGCTCCAAACAAAAACTCCTCACTCTAGGCTTCAAGGCTCTCCATCACCTTGCCCCTTCCTACCTCCCTCCCTTGGCTCCACCAGGCAACTGCGCAAGTCACTTAACCTCTCTGGGCCCCAGCTTCTTCTATTGTAAATGGGGGTTCAATAACTGCTCTATCTACCCCTTAGGCTGTGAGTGGACACAGGACTGCGTCCAATCTAATTAACTCATCTACCTCAATGCTTAAAACAATGCTTGACAAAATTATCATTTTTATTACTATTACTAGTCCTACTAATAATAATAATAATTATTGTAGTAATATTAGGTGAGGCTTCTCACAAAGTGTAACACTTCAGGCATTCATTTTGTTCATTTATTCAATAAACCAAGTACTTCTTAACCATATTTTTACCTGCAAGCATGCAAAGGGAGATCCTTTGTATAATAAGTATCCTCTTCATCTTCTTCAAAATTCAATTCTGCCAAGGGTTGGCTAGTTTTTACAAGACTTTCATCTACTGCACCATTTTGTTGGACATTATTAGGTGCATTAACCTAAAATAGGGAAGGTTAAGAAACTTAAGAATGTTGCTGAATAATAGATTACTATACAGTACAAGAAATCTCAGTGGAATTAATAAACAAAATTCTGAAAAATTCATAAAAACTGTATTTTGGATCCCACACTTTGTTTCTAACCCGTGTTACTCTTTACCATTAACTCCTTTTGATTCAAACCTGAATCTTGAATGCATGGAGCACTTATTTTTGTTGCTCACTATGACAGTAAAGGTCATCTTCAGATGATCTAATTACTTCCACTTGACAAAATTCCACTACTTAATATATTTTAAGACAGATTTAAGACAACTATTTTGAAGAATTGTTTTCACTAAAACTGCTGTAAATCTAACACTTTGCTGGTTGGTTATTTCAACAAATAAAGGCAAATGTATCTGCAAAGAAAAAGTTTAAATTCTTCTTCTAAGAACATTTCCCCTTTTAAAGAAAGGACAGAAAAAAAACACCTGTATTGAAAATATTACACAGATTGGGAGAAATTTAATTTTTCTATTAATTCTCAATTGGACTGTTATCAGAGATTGAGTCATTGTTAATAAGGATTTAATAATAACATAAAACTCATTTTTAGGAATCATTTCAGCTGAATTTTTAGCTGAACATTAGAAAAGGTATTCACAGTATTCCAAAAGCAGAATTCTGCCATAGCTTCTAATTTAGTATTCTTCATAAACACACTTTCAATACTGCATTCATTTGATCATATTTGAGAGCTGTGTGCACAGCACTGTACTAAGTGCTTGGAAGAGTGCAATACAACAATAAGCAGGCACAGTCCCTGCCCATAGGAGCATACAGCACAGAGGGGGAGAAAGACAGTAATATAAATACACATATTACAGATTATTATTAATCTGTAATTATTATTATTAATAATGTTGGTATTTGTTAAGCACTCACTATGTGCAGAGCACTGGTCTAAGGGCTGGGGTAGATACAAGGTAATCAGGTTGTCCCACATGAGGCTCACAGTTAATCCCCATTTTACAGATAAGGGAACTGAGGCACAGAGAAGTTAAGTGACTTGTCCAAGGTCACACAGCTGACAAGTGGTAGAGCCGGCATTCGAACACATGATCTCTGACTCCGAAGCCCGGGCTCTTTCCACTGCGCCATGCTGTGCTATGGGGCTGGGATGGGGGTATGAAAAATAGGACTAAGTCAGGGAAACACAGAAGGGATTGGGAGAAGAGAAGAGGAGAGTCTAGTAAGGGAAGGTCTCTTGGAAGAGAGTGCTGGCAATAAGGCTCTTTGAGGGGGTGAGAATAACTGTCTCCTCACATTTGAGGAGGGAGGGCATCAATGGGGAGGGACTGGAGGCAAGATGCATAGTATCGAGGAACAGAGAGAACCGCTGAGAATACCACCTTCCTTTATTCTTCACAGATTCCAAGAAAAAGATAACAGTAAGTCTCCCACAACCCTCAACCAAATACTCAAACAGCTATCAGCTTCTTCCCAATAATTCCTTAAAATAAGCAGAGAAGAGCTGGACAAAGTTTTTGTAGAGTTTAGACTTGGACCCTTACACTTAAATAACTAGAAAATACCAGCCATTTCCATGAAGTTCCAGAAGTGACAATCTGTTCATGATTCACCGACACCTCAAGACTAAATGTGCACAAACTACCAATCAAGCATCTGGGGACAACTGAGGAAGTTCAACAAATTTAAGGGAAGGAGTTGAACTAAGAGAGTACTAGGATGAAAAAAACCAAAACCTGGATAAGTTCTTCATGGATATGGTGCTGCTGACCTAGATTCCCCAGAATGGCTGAATTTTATTGGAGTGCCCTGCCCACTCGAAAGAAAGAGAGCATGCCTACACAAAAAAGTTAATGAGGTAATGGATCAGTTAATCAATCAATCACTGGTATTTACTGAGCAATTTTTAATGGTATTTGTTAAGTGTTTATTACTTGCCAGGCATTGCACTAAACACTGGGGCATATACAAGACACTTGGCTTTAAACCACTTAAACAGTTGGCCCCACCTTATCTCACCTCACTAATTTCTTCCTATGGCCCAGCCCACACACTGGGCCCCCTACCACAAGTTTATTCACTGTGCCCAATCTCGTAATAATATTAACAATGGTATTTTGTTAAACTTTTACCATGTGCCAAGCACTGCTCTAAGCACTAGGATAGATACAAGGTAATCAGATTGTCCCACAAGGAGCTCACAGTCTTAATCCCCATTTTACAGGTGAGATAACTGAGGAAGAGAGAAGTTAAGGGACTTACCCAAAGTCTCACATCTGACAAATGGCGGGGCTGGGATTAGAACCCACAACCTCTGACTACCAAACCCATGCTCTATCCACCAAGCCATGCTGCTCTTTTTACTGCCAGTTTATTTCCTGTGCCCCAATCTCATCCATCTCGCCTGCGACCCCTTCCCCACATCCCTCCTGTAGCCTGGAACTCCTTCCTCCCTTCAAAAATGGCAAACCACTTCTCTCACCTAGCTTCAAAACCTTATGGAAGGCACAACTCTTTCCTGACTAAGTCCTCTTTTCTTTTTCTTCAACTTCCTTTGGTATCACCTAACTTGCTCCCTTTATCAATTCCCCCTTCCATCCCTGCAGCACTTAGGTTCACATCTGTATTTTTTAAATTTATATTAATGTCTATCCCCCCAACTAGACTATTTAGCTCATTGAGGACAAGGAATGTGTCTGTTACACTGTTTTACTGTTCTCACTCAAGCACTTAGTTCAGTGCTCTGCACTAAGATCTTAATAAATATAACTGACTGACTGACTAACATGCTAAGTACGATGAACAGCTATTAGATGCTCATTTTACAGATGAGGGAACTGAGCAGCAGCATGGCCTAGTGTATAGAGCAGCGTTGTTCAGTGGAAAGAGCCCAGTCTTGGGAGTCAGAGGTCATGGGTTCAAATCCTAGCACTGCCACTTGTCAGCTGTGTGACTGTGGGCAAGTCACTTCACTTCTCTGGGCCTCCGTTCCCTCATTTGTCATATGGGGATTAAGACTGTAAGCCTCACATGTGACAACCTGATTACCCTGTATCTCCCCCAGCGCTTAGAACAGCGCTCTGCACATAGTAAGCGCTTAACAAAAACCAACATTATTATTAGAGAAGCAGCGTGGATGGGGGCAGAGCCCAGGATTGGGAATCAGAAGTCATGGGTTTGAATCCCGGCTCAGCCACTTGGCAGCTGTGTGACTGTGGGCAAGTCACTTCACTTCTCTGTGCCTCAGTTATCTCATCTGTAAAATGGGAATTAACTGTGAGTCTCATGTGGGACAACCTGATTACCCTGTATCTACCCCAGTGCTTAGAACAGTGCTCTGCACATAGTAAGCGCTTAACAAATACCAACATTATTATTATTATTATTATTATTATTAACTGCTATGTGACCTCAGGCAAGTCATTTCACTACCATTCTTCCTGTCTCAAAAACCCATAGTGTTGGTGTTATTCTTAACTCATTTCTCTCACGCAACCCATATTTTCAATCTACCACTAAATTCCGTGGGTTCAACCTTCACAACACTGCTAAACTCCACCCTTTCCTCTCCATTCAAACTGCTATCAGGTTAATCCAATCACTTGTCCTATCCCACCTTGATTACTGTATCAACCTCCTTGCTGACCTCCAACCTCCTGTCTCTCCCCACTCCAATCCATATTTCACTGTGTTCCCTGGATCATTTTTCTACAAAAATTTTTAGTCAATTTTTTCCCCATGACTCAAGAAACTCTAATGCTTGTACATCTAATAATGATAATGTTGGTATTTGTTAAGTGCTTACTATGTGCAGAGCACTGTTCTAAGCGCTGGGGTAGATACAGGGTAATCAGGTTGTCCCACATGGGGTTCACAGTTAATCCCCATTTTACAGATGAGGGAACTGAGGCACAGAGAAGTTAAGTGACTTGCCCACAGTCACACAGCTGACAAGTGGCAGAGCTGGGATTCTAACCCATGACCTCTGACTCCGAAGCCCGGGCTCTTTCCACTGAGCCACGCTGCTTCTCTACCTATGCATCAAACAGAAACTCCTGATACAGCACTCAATCATCTTGCCCCCTCGAACCTCACCTCAGTAATCTCCTAATACAAATCGGCACACACACTTCACTCCTCTACTACCAATCTTCTCAATGTATCTCAGTCTCATCTATCTCTCTGTCAATTTCTTGCTCATGTTCTGTTTCTGGCCTGGAACACCCTCTCTTTTCAAATCTAACAGACAATTACTTTCCCCACCTTCACAGTCTTACTGAAGGCACATCTCTGCCAAGAGGCCTTCCCTGGCTAAACCCTCCTTTTGTTTTTTCCCACTCTCTTTCTGCATCACAATGACTTGCTCTCTTTCTTCACCACCATGCACCCACCCCCAACCCCAGAGCACTTATGCACATATCCATCCTTTATTTATTTATATTAATATCTGTCTCCTCCTCTAGATTGTAAACGCATTGTGGACATGGAACATGACTGTAATATTGTTGTGTTGTACTCCCAAGTACAGAGTTGTACACAATAAGTGTTCAATAAATTTGACTGATTGATTCTCTGTGGCTCACTTACCCATCCTTAAAATGGGGATTAAGACTGCGAGCTCATTCACTCATTCACTCCTTCAATCATATTTATTGAGCACTTACTGTGTGCCAAGCTCTGTACAAAGTACTGAGGACAGTACAATTCAACAATGGACAGGCACATTCCCTGCCCACAACAAGCTCATAGTCTAGATGGGGAAACAGACATTAATATACATACAAACATCCACATATAAATAAATTACAGATATATAATTAAATATATATTCCGTGGAGCTGGGCCAGGGGATGAATGAAGGGAGCAATTCAGGGCGTCACAGAAGAGAGTAGGATAATAAGAAAGAAGGGCTTAGTCAGGAAATGTCTCTTGGAAACAACGTGCTTTCAATAAGGCTTTGAAGTGGGGGAGAGTAATTGTCAGATTGGAGGAGGAGGAGGAGGAGGAGGAGGGAGGGCATTTGACATTCCAGGCCAGAGGGATGATGTGGATGAAGAGTTTGGGTTGAGATTAGATTAGCTCTAGGTACAGTGAGACGATTGGGATTAGAGGAGTTACAGATGTGGGCTAAATTGTTGTAGGATAGAGGGTGTGAGGTAGGAGGAGGCAAGGTAGTGGACTGCTTTAAAGCCAATGATAAGTTTTTGTTTGATGCTTAAGTGGGTAGAGATGCTTGAGGGGAAGGGAAACACGGTGTGAAAGTTTCTGAAGGAAAATGATCCAGTTTTGAGAAAGGAGCAGAGTGGAACAAGGACTGGAGTTGGGAGAGACAGGAGATAGGGAGGTCAGCAGATAGGCTGATACTCAAATGAATATGGAATACAATAAGTGACTGTATCTTGTATTTAGCTTGTTTCTCCATGTGGGATAGAGACTGCATCCAACATGATTAGCTTGCATCTACCCTGGTGCTTAGTATAGTACCTGACACATAGTAAGTGTTTAACAAATACCATTAAAAAACAGACAAAAAATACAGAGACACAGAGAAATGAACTGACTAGTCTAAGGCCACATAGCAGGTAAATCAATCGCCTTGCCCTCTTCATTCATTCAATTCTATTTATTGAGCTCTTTCTGTGTGCAGAGCACCGTACTAAACACTTGGAAAGTACAATTCAGCAATAAAGAGAGACAATCACTGCCCATCCCGGGCTTACAGACAAGAAGTGGGGAGACAGACAACCAGAAAGCGAACTGTTAGCAAAATATAAAAATAGAATTATAGATATATTCATATATATGTAAGTGCTGTAGGTCAAGGGGGAGAGCAAAGGGAGTGGGCGGGGGAGGTGAGGAAAAAGGGGGCTTAGTCCGGGAAGGCCTCTTAGAGGAGGAAAGCCTTCAACAACGGGGCTTTGAAGGGGGCAAGTGTGATTGGTTTGTGAATTTGAGGAGTGAAGGCATTCCAGGCCAGTGGTAAGATGTGGGCCAGGGTGGGCTGCCAGACAGGCAATATCAAGGCACAGTGGGAAGGTCAGAGGCACCAGAAAAGTGGAGTGTGAGGGCTGGGCTGCAGAAGGAAAGAAGGGTGAGGTAGGATGGGGAAAGGTGATGGAGAGTTTGGAAACCAATAGTGAGGAGTTTTTGTTTGATACGGAAGTTAACAGGCAACCACTGGAGATTTTTGAGGGGGAGTGTTACATGCCTTGAACATTTCTGTAGAAAGATAAGTCGGGCAGCGGAGTGAAGTATGGACTGAAGTGGGGCGAGACAAGAGATTGGGAGGTCAGAAAGGAGGCTGATGAAGTAATCCTCTCGGGACAGAAGGAGTGGTTGCACTAACATGGTAGCAGTTTGGACGGGGAGGAAAAGGCAGATCTTGGCAATGCTGTGACGGTGAGACTAGCAGGATTTGCTGATGGACTGGATAAGTCAACATTCGACTCTGGGCATCACCTGCTTATTAATATTATATATTATTGCTATTGCATGTTAATTGTTAACTGATCCCAGTGCTGTCATTTGCCTCACTGACCTCACCATGACCTTCCAACTCCCCTGCTCCCATCTGCCCTTCCCAATCCTCATCTTCCCCTTCCCCTCTGCCACCCAGCTCTTTCCCTCTCTTTCCTCCGCCCCTTTCCCTCCTCCCCGCCCAAGTTCTCCTGTCTCATCACCACGCCTCATTCCCCCTTCCCGCCATTTCCTTCCCATCTAAACCCTCCCCACCCCCCACACCCTTCCCCGTCTCTCTCCTCCCTCCACAGCAGTGCCAACTGTGGCCTATGGAACTCCATCTCCATTATAGGTTAGCTCCCTTTCCCTCCTGACCTATTCCTTTAACGCTCTCTCCTCTTCCTTGTCCTTATGGAGACCTGGCTCACCCCAAAGGACACGGTCTCTTCTGCTGCTCTCTCCTTCTCCCACTCCCCCAGACTCAGTGGGAAAGGAGAAGGCATCAGCTTCCTTCTTGCAACCCAAAGCCACTTTCACACTATCCCCTCTCCCTGTTCCCTCTCCTTCCCCTCCTTTGAAGCCCATATTATTTGCCTCTACCACCTCTTCCAGATTCTTCTAGCTGTCATCTACCACTGCCCTGATCCCCCTCTAACTTCTCTAACCACCTTGACCCCTTCCTCACCTTCCTTCTCTCCTTTTCCCTGCCCATTCCAATCCTTGGAGACTTCAACATCCACAACATGGATGTTCCTGGTGACTCCTCTGCCACCTGCCTTAATATCATTCCTTCACTCTGCCAACCTCCTGTTCCACCACACCTCGCCCACTCACCAACTTGGTCACACACTCGATCTCATCATCTCTTACCGCTGCACTATCTCCACCCTCATCAACTCTGAAATCGCTCTCTCAGACCATAACCTTCTCACTTGCCTCTTCTCTCACCCCTGCAAATCTGTATTACTCCCCCACAGAGACCTCTGCTCTCTTGACCCCATCCATCTCTTCCAAAGTATCACACCACACCTTGCCTCCCTATCCTCTCTACCCACTCTCAATGACCAAATTACTGCTCTCAACTACACCCTCTCTATTCAACTCAACTCCCTCACTTCCCTTTCCCTCTGTCGCTCTTGCTCCACTAACCCACAGCCCTGGATCTCTGCCTCTGTCTTGACTCCTTTGCTCTTATGCTCGAGCTGCTGAACGCTGCGGGCGAAAGTCTAAGCACCAAGCTAAACTTGTTCACTTTACATTTATCCTTTCGTACCTTAGCTCTGCCCTATTCTCTGCCAGGCAAAAGTATTTTTCTTCCCTCATTGACGCCCATGCCCATTACTTCCGCCAATTGTTCAGGACATTTAACTCTCTCCTCAGGCTCCCTGTTCCGCCCCCTCCTCCATCCCTCTCCCCCAAAGATCTGGCTACGTACATTACGAAAATTAACACCATCAAGTAAGAACTCCCCAAAGTCACCCCTCCCCCTTCTCCATCCGCCCGCTCTCAACCCTCTCCCCTACTTTCCCATCCTTCCCTGCAGCATCCTCAGAGGAGATCTCCTCCCTCCTCGCAAGTGCCATCCCCTCCACCTGTGCTTCGGACCCCATTCCCGCTCACCTTATAAAAACTATTGCCCCTTCCCTCCTCCCCTCCTTAACTTCTATCTTTAACCACTCACTCTCAAATGGCTTCTTCCCCTCAGCCTTCAAACTTGCCCATGTCTTCTCCAACCTAAAAAACCCTCTCTCGACCCCTCTTTCCCTTCCAGTTACCGCCCTATCTCCCTCCTGCCTTTCCTTTCCAAATTCCTAGAACGAGTCATCTAACACTCGCTGCCTTGAATTCCTTAACTCCAACTCTCTCCTGGACCCCCTCCAATCTGGCTTCTGTCCCCTCCACTCCATCAAGACTGCCCTCTCAAAGGTCACCCTTGACCTCCTTCTTGCCAAATGCAACTGCTCCTACTCTAGTCTAATCCTCCTCGACCTCTCGGCTGCCTTTGACACTGTCTCCTCAACACTTTATCTCACCTTGGCTTCACGAACTCCATCCTCTCCTGGTTCTGCTATCTCTCTGGCTGTTCATTCTCAGTCTCCTTCATGGGCTCCTCCTCCCCCTCCCATCCACTAACTGTAGGGTTCCTAACGGGTCAGTTCTTGGCCCTCTTCTGTTCTCCTTCTATACTCACTCCCTTGGTGAACTCATTCACTTCTACGGCTGCAACTATCATCTCTATGCAGATGACACCCAAGTCTACATCTCCTCCCCTGTTCTCTCGCCCTCCCTCCAGGCTTGTATCTCCTCTTGCCTTCAGGACAATTCCACCTGGATGTCTGCCCGCCACCTAAAACTCAACATGTCCAAGACTGAGCTTCTTATTTTCCCTCCCAAAGACTGTCCTCTTCCTGACTTCCCTGTCACTGTGCATGGCACTACCATACTTCCCGTCTCACAGGCCCGCAACCTCGGTGTCATCCTTGACTCTGCTCTCTCATTCACCCCACACATCCAATCTGTCACCAAGACCTGCTGTTCTCACCTTTATAATATCGCCAAGATCCACCCTTTCCTCTCCACCCAAACGGCTATTTTACTGGTACAGGCTCTCATAATATCCCAGCTGGATTATCGTGTCAGTCTTCTCTCTGATCTCCCTTCCTCCTGTGTCTCCCCACTCCAGTCTATTCTTCATTCCGCTGCCTGGCTCATCTTCCTGGAGAAATACTCTGGGCATGTCACTCCCCTTCTTAAAAACCTCCAGTGGTTGCCTATCACCCTCCGCACAAAACAAAAACTTCTCACTCTAAGCTTCAAGGCTCTCCATTCCTTTGCCCCCTCCTACCTCTCCTCCCTTCTCTCTTTCTACTGCCCACCCCATAGGGTCCGCTCCTCTGCTGCCCACCTCCTCACCATCCCCCATTCTCGCCTATCCCGCCGTCACCCCTGGCCCACATCCTCCCACTGTCCTGGAATGCCCTCCCTCCTCACCTCCGCCAAACTAATTCTCTCCCCTCTTCAAGCCCTACTGAGAGCTCACTTCCTCCAAGAGACCTTCCCGGACTGAGGTTCCCCTTTTCCCTCTGCTCCCTCTGCCACCCCATTCACCTCCCCTCAGCTGAACCTTTTCTCCCTTTCCCTCAGCTCCTCCCCGTCTCCCTTCCCCTCCTCTCAGCACTGTGCTCGTCCGCTCATTTGTACATAATTTTACTACCCTATTTATTTTGTTAGTGAGATGTACATCCCCTTGATTCTATTTATTGCTATTGTTTTTGTCTGTCTGTCTCTCCCCATTAGACTGTAAGCCCGTCAATGGGCAGGGGATTGTCTCTATCTGTTGCCGAATTGTACATTCCAAGCACTTAGTACAGTGCTCTGCAAATAGTAAGCCCTCAATAAATACTATTGAATGAATGAATGGATTCTGCTGCCCGGATCATCTTTCTACAGAAACGCTCTGGGCATGTCACTCCCCTCCTCAAAAACTCCAGTTGTTGCCTATCAGCCTTGGCACAAAACAAAAACTCCTCACTCTTGGCTTCAGAGCTCTCCATCATCTTGACCCCTCCTACCTCACTTCTCTTCTCTCGTTCTACAGCCCACCCCATACTCTCTGCTCCTCTGCCTCTCTCCTCCTCATGGTGCCTCATTCTCACCTGTCCCACTGTTGACCCCTGGCCCACATCCTACCACTGACCTGGAATGCCCTCCCTCCTCACATCCTCCAAACTCTCTTCCCCTCTTCAAAGTCATATTGAGAGCCCCCCTCTTCCAGGAGGTATCCCAGACTGAGCCCTCCCTTTCCCTGTGCCCCTCCTCCCCTCCCCTCCTCCTCTCCCCTCCTCCATCCCTCTGCTCTTCCCCCTTCCCCTTCCTGCAGCACTTGTGCATATTTGTATATATTATTTATCACTCTATTTATTTGTTAGTGATGTGTATATATCTATGATTCTACTTATCTTGATGATATTGACAACAGACTACTTGTTTTGTTTTGTTGTATGTCTCCCCCGTTTAGACTGTAAGCCCATTGTTGGGCAGGGGTTGTCTCTATCTGTTGCCGAATTGCACATTCCAAGCACTTAGTACAGTGCGCTGCACATAGTAAGTGCTCAGTAAATACAACTGAATGAATTTATGGGGTGAGTGAGGGAGCAGAGTCAAGGATGACAGCACAGTTGTTGGCTTGTGAGAAGGGAAGGATGGCTGTGCCTACCTCATCTCAGAACTCTCCTACTCCAACCCAGCCCACTCACTTCCCTCTAATGCTAACATTCTCACTGAACCTTGATCTCATCTAAGTTGCCACCAACCTCTTGGCTCTGTTCTACCTCTGGCCTGGAATGCCCTCCCTCCTCATACCGAACAATAAATTACTTGCCCCACCCTCAAAGCCTTATTGGAGGCACATTTCTTCCAAGAGGCTTTTCCTAAGACCTCTTTTTCTTTTCTTCAACTCTTTTCCCCTTGACCTGCTTCCTTTATGTAAGCCCCCTCCCAGGCCCACAGCTCTTATGTACAAAACTGTAATTTCTTTATTTATATTAATGTCTGTCTTCCCCTCTAAACTCTAAGCTCCTTGAGGGCAAGGAATGTTTCTGTTTCACTGTTATAGTGCAATCTCTGAAGTGCTTTTAATAATAGATAATATATTATCTATAGATTATATTAGATAATAGATAATATAATTAATAATAATAATGTTAGCATTTGTTAAGTGCTTACTATGTGCAGAGCACTGTTCTAGGCGCTGGGGTAGATACAGGGTAAGCAGGTTGTCCCACGTGAGGCTCACAGTCTTAATCCCCATTTTACAGATGAGGGAACTGAGACACAGAGAAGTGAAGTAACTTGCCCACAGTCACACAGCTGACTAGTGGTAGAGCCAGGAATCAAACCCATGACTTCTGACTCCCAAGCCCGGGCTCTTTTCATTGAACCACACTGCTTCTCTACGTAAGCACTGCTTACTTCTAAGTAAGCACTCAGTAAATACAACTGACTAAATGGTAGAGTCAGCATTAGAACTCAGGTCCCTGGACTCCCAGGCTCATGCTCTTTCCACCAGGCCACACTCCTATTATTTACATTGAAGACAAGTGGTGGGGAAGGTTAGAGCTCTCATAATATCCCGGGTAGATTATTGTGTCAACCTTCTCTCTGATCTCCCTTCCTCCTGTCTCTCCCCACTGCTGTCTATTCTTCACTCTGCTGCCCTGCTCATCTTCCTGCAGAAATGCTCTGGGCCTGTCACTCCCCTTCTCAAAAACCTCCAGTGGTTGCCTATCAACCTCTGTTCGAAACAAAAACTTCTCACTCTAGGCTTCAAGACTCTCCATCACCTTGCCCCCTCCTACTAAAAAAAAAAAAGAGGTGCCTCTCTTTCTACCGCCCACCTCCTCACCGTCCCCCATTCTCGCCTATCCTGCCGACGCCCCCTGGCCCATGACCTCCTGCTGTCCTGGAATGCCCTCCCTCCTCACCTTCGCCAAACTAATTCTCTTCCCCTCTTCAAAGCTCTCCTGAGAGCTCACATCCTCCAAGAGGCCATCCCAGATTGAGCTTCCTCTTTTCCCTCTGCTGCCTCTCTATGCCCCCTCGCCTTCCCTCCCCTCAGCTAAGCCCCCTTCCCCACACTTCCTTCTACTCCTCCCCCTCTCCCTTCCCCTCACCTCAGCACTGTGCTTGTCTGCTCATTTGTATATATTTTTATTACCCTATTTATTATTTTAAATGAGATGTACATCGCCTTGATTCTATTTACTGCTACTTTTTTTGACTGCCTGTCTCTCCCAGTTAGACTGTAAGCCCGTCAATGTGCAGGGACTGTCTCTATCTGTTGCTAATTTGTACGGTCCAAGCGCTTAGTACAGTGATCTGCACATAGTAAACGCTCAATAAATACTATTGAATGAATGCTCTCATTTGTCACCCTTGCACTAGGATCTGTACCCTTCATTCACACCACCAGCACTTATGTACATATCTGTAATTTAATTAGATGACTATCTCCCTTTGTAGATAGACTCTATGCTCTTTGTAGGCAGGGAACATGTATTTCAACTCTGATATACTGTACTCTCCTAAGTACTTAGTTCAGTGCTCTGTACACTTTAAGCACTCAATAAATACCACTGATTAGATTGATTTTTCAGAGAATGCACATATCTACTATAATTGTCCTCTTCCAAGAACATGGTACAGTGCTTTGCATTAAGAAGGCATTAGAAAAATACTAATGACTGACTCCAACAAAGAGCAGTGACAGGAGAACATCCGGGTGAAACTGAGCCTTCTCTCTGCCATCTAAAAGTAAGATGGTATCACCAGGAGCCTATGAACCAGCCATCAAAAGTGTTCCAGTTTTCCAGAGGACTATGCAATCCACGGGCTTGGAACTGTGAGAATAACCACTGCATTTACCTCCCCAGCTTTTCAAACTGAAAAGATAGTCCTGGAGAGAATTCACACAGGGTTCCACGATGAAGGTTTCAATAAAAATAATTAATATTTACGGTATTTGCTAAGCACTTCCTATGTGCTAGGCACTGTATTAAGTACTGGGGTGAATACCAGCAAAATGGCTTGGGCACAGTCCCTGCTCCATATGGAGCTCATAGACTCAATCCCCATTTTACAGGTGAGGGAACTGAGGCACAGAACAGTGAAGCAATTTGCCCATAGTCAAACTGCAGGCAAGTGGAAGGGCCAGGATTAGAATCCATTGCCTTCTTTCTGACTTCAAGGCCTGTGCTCTGTCTATTATGCCATACTGCTTCTCGCTTGTTGCTCTCTGCTACTTGAACTGCATCTCTGGGTTGGTTAAGCCAAGATACTGATAGGATTTTCATCATCCTTAAGGCTAAAGGAGCTGGCCCTGCTCTCACTCCACTGACCCAGCATGTGAAGTAATCCAGATCTTCCTCTGGTGGCCAACTAACTCCAGCTGCTTATTTCCTAGGCTAAGTCCATCACCATGTTTCATCATTATCTACTGCCAGCTCATAATAATGACAATTATACTTGTTAAGCACTTACGATGTGCCAAGCACTTTTCCAAGTACTAGGAGAGATACAAGTAAATCAGGTTGGACCCTGTCCCTGTCCCATACGGTGCTCACACTACATATAGATGGGTGGTATGTAACAAGCAGCAACAGAAGTTGATCATAACAACAGGTGGACTGCAAGTCACATGGGGAAATGACAGTAGTACAGGCAAGAGCAGCACCCATGCCAGATGCCTCCTTCATTAATGACAGCCTCAGTGGGTGGCAGAACAGCTCAAGCCCAACGTATGCCATAATTTGAGATATTATCACCATCTGGTCATGGCCTTGCTGTCTATTAATGAGCAAAGCAATAGTGGTGTTGGGTGAAGTTCTAATTTATTGGGTTCTTAGACCTACTATATAAAGAACACTGCACTATACAATTGGGAGAATGAGGCTTGGTCCCATAAATGATTTCAGGTTCAGGAACCAAGGCAACAAAATTGATTGATTACAAATAAGAAACCCATTCTCTAGTGATACAATAATGCAATAAACACTTAAAGGACTTGAATATCTGCATTTTATAAGACAAAATTGGGTAGTGCCAAGTAGGATGGTCTACTGGAAAGACCTCACAGGCCTGGGATTTAGAGGTATCTGGGTTCTCACCCAGCGCTGCTATTTGAATGCTCTATGACTTGTTACCTCATCTGTAAAATGGGGATTATGACTGTGAGTCCCATGTGGGACAAAGACTGTGTCCAACCTGATTATCTGCTACCAACCCCAGAGCTTAGTACAGTGCCTGGCAACAGGAAAGAGCTTAATAAATCTCATTTCTAAAAAATCACGGAGCATGTCTTCATTTACTGTACCACAAACATTTTTAAATGGTCCTTTTACTTTTTTCAACACTGCATACTTTCAGAAGAGATGCTGGAAAATTACTGTTTTTCTGCAAAGAGGTTATTTTGCATTTGCAAACAAATGCATCTCTTGCATTTCAAGACTAAGCTCAAGATCAAGAAACTGGTTTAATGGTGCAACTGTCACACAGAGGAATACTCACCCAACCTTTCATAAAGTCTTTCCTTGTATTTTGGGATAAGCATTACTTAACAAAACAACATGGGTGCTATTGGAACACAGTAAAGAAACCTCTTATTTTTAAGTTTCCTCAATTTAGCAAACTTGAGAAAAGCAGGCATAGTGTGTAAAACAATTATTAAGTGCATACTGAAAGCTTAAGTGAAAACTGAAATGGAGCTTCTTCACATCATTTCACACAATAATTTAAATAAGTGGTGTAGGAATCCTAAATTTTCATGTTAAATGCATAGTCCACTATGAAAATGGTTCAGTAGGCTTGAAATTTAGAAACTTAACAAATGTAAACTTTTTAATAGTACTTTACTTTACCAAGAAGGAGAGCACCGGAAGAGTAACCACCCAAATATCCATCCCATTTATCTGCTATAACTAAAACTAAATTTAGTGAATCGGCCTGGGGAAAAAAAAGCCAAAATAATTTTAATGGTTTACTGTAGGTGGGAGGTGCAACTGCTGTAGCTGGGTTGAGTAGATAGACAGCTAAGAAGAGCTAGAGATAAGCTGGGTGCAGTTCAGGGAAAGAAATTATTTCTGGTCAAAAAAACTGCCTCGCTTAATGGCAGCTCCCCATTCTTCGGAAGTTAGAGGTCTGGAATTACCAACTTCTCAAAAGTCACAAATTTTGGAATTAGCCATTTGCTCTTTGGTTTTTTTTGGGGGGGGGGGCTGGGTAAATAAGAGAAGGGACTGCGGAGGGGAAGGGAAAGAGGCAGTAATAATTATATTAGTGTTTGTTAAGCGCGTACTATGTGCCAAGCAGTGTTCAAACTCTGGGGTAGATACAAGGTAAGCTGGTTGTCGCACGTGGGGCTCAGTCTCCATCCCCATTTTACAGATGAGGTAACCGAGGCCCAGGGAAGGCAAGTGGCTTGCCCAAGGTGACACAGCAGACAAGTGGCGGAGGCGAAATTAGAACCCACGTCTTCTGACTTCCAAGCCAGGCCTCTTGCCACTAAGTCACGCTAGGGAGTGAGACAAAATAACAGGCGCTGCCATCACGGTGTTTCAGTAGTAGCTACTGCTAGTTCACTCACCAACTAACCTATAGTTGCGTACCATCGTCCTATTTGTATTGCAGGTAGCGAGCGAAGAGCTCAAGAATGGGTCTCACCTGAGAGTTAAGGTGTCCGACTGTTTCCCCGGGAGAACTCTGAGTCTGACTGGGTAGCGTGAAATCTGCGAACTCGAACTCGGTTCCTTGGGTGTCAGCCCCGAGCAGTTCGGCCTCCTCGGAATCCAAAAAGGTGAGAGTCTGCGAACTTGGTTCATACTCCTGCACGCTCATGGCGCCGCCGCCCGCCCCGGCAAACGGCCTGTTTTAACTGGTCTGGGCCTAGTCTCGCACTCGAAACCCCTGCTTCGGTCCAATTCGCAAGGTTTACCTTCACATGGATTAGACCACCGATGAAACGGGAGTTGCCGGGAGGAGTCCTATTCTAACTTAATAAACGTACACGAACATACACGTTAAGAACCGCCGCCAGCGCCGTAGACGTCGTCGGTACTCGTTGAAATCCGTTCGCTCGCACGCCTAACGACGTAAACGTCCTGACGAAACACGCACAGCGCACGAGACGGGTAGTGGAGAAAACAAGGTGGGAGGAAGTGGGGGCGGAGACTCAGGGAGTCGGTAATTATCAGGGTCGCGGCTTTCAAAGATTTGTTTAATCCAGTGTTTAGGGCATAGCAAAGGTTCATTTACCCAATGTAATTATTATGTCACACTAAATTTTTCATATTGGCTCTTTGCATTTTTTTAATTTCTCAAAGCAGAGTGCTCTTTAAACCATAGGGTACTACACATAATCCTGGATATCAACACAGAGGTTCATTTTCCAATTACTGTCTCTATGAAATATTTCGTTTTCTCCCTTCCCCTTACCCCCACGCTTTCCTTCACCTAAAAATAACTTTAGCCCATGAGGTTCATTCATTCATTCGTATTTATTGAGGACTTACTGTGTGCAGAGCGCTATACTAAGCATTTGGGAGAGAACAATACAACAATGAACAGTCACTTTCCCTGCCCATAGCAATCTCACAGACTAGAGTCGGGGAGGCAGACATCACTACAAATAAAAAATTTACAGACAAATTAAGTGTTGTGGGGCTGGGAGGGGGAAAGAGCAAAGGGAACAAATCAGATGATGCAGAAGTGAGTGGAAGATGAGAAAAAGTGGGGCTTAGTCTGGGATGGCCTCCTGGAGGAGGTGCCTTCAATAAAGCTATGAAAGGGTGGAGAGTAGTTGTCAGATTAGAGGAGGGAAGGCGTTCCAGACCAGATGTAGGACGTGGACCAGGGGTCGACAGCGGAACAGGGAGAACGAGGTCCAGTGAGGAGGTTAGCGGGAGCAGAGGAGCGGAGTGTGCGGGATGGGATGGAGGAGAGAAGGGAGGTGGGAGAGGGCAAGGGGATGGACAGATTTGAAACCAATAATGAGGAATTTTTGTTAAGTTGCCCTTTTAAAAACCATATTTATTATAAATTACATATGTATTCATGTTAATTACTTTTTTGTCCTATAGAGTGTAACCTCCTTATAGGCAGGGAATGTGTCTGCTAATTTAGCCTTATTGCACTCTATCAATTTTTAAGATGTGAAAGTAAAACTAACAGGATTTCAAGGCAGGCTGAATCTCTTCAAATCAAAGGACAACTGTTTTATCATTTTTTAACATGGCTTTGGCAGCAGCATCATTACTGGAAACAGCAGAAGGAGTTCTTGATCCAACAGATAATAAAGGATTCTTATGAGATAGTTTATATACTTTCTGAATGGTTTTCAAAAAGAACTTCTCAACTGATTTAGTCCCTTAAAGCAAAATAAACAAGGAACAGTCATATTTATTGAACATTTACCATGTGCGTAGCACTGTACTAAGCACTTGGGAGAGTACAGTAATAATAATGTTGGTATTTGTTAAGCGCTTACTATGTGCAGAGCACTGTTCTAAGCGCTGGGGTAAACACAGGGGAATCAGGTTTTCCCACATGGGGCTCACAGTCTTAATCCCCATTTACAGATGAGGGAACTGAGGCACAGAGAAGTTAAGTGACTTGCCCACAGTCACACAGCTGACAAGTGGCAGAGCTGGGATTCGAACTCATGAGCCCTGACTCCAAAGCCCGTGCTCTTTCCACTGTGCCACGCTGCTTCTCTATATTCTCTATATTCTCAGTATGACAATTAACAGTTACATTCCCTCCCCAGAATGAAGCAGCATGGTCTAGTAGATAGAGCTCGGGCATGGGAGTGAGCAGGCCCTGGATTCTAATTCCACTCCATCACTTGTCAGCTGTGTGACCTTGGGCAAATCACTTAACTTTCTCATGACTCAGTTACCTCAATGGTAAAATGGGGATTAAGACTGTGAGCCCCATATAGGGCAGGGACTGTATCCAACCTGATTACCTTGCATCTACCCCAGTGCTTAGAACAGTGCTTCATACATAATAAGCACTTAATAATACCATTATTATTATTAAGATTATAATATGAGAGAAGAATAATAATAAGAGAAGCAGCGTGGCTCAGTGGAAAGAGCACGGGCTTTGGAGTCAGAGGTCATGGGTTCAAATCCTGACTCGGCCACTTGTCAGCTGTGTGACTTTGGGCAAGTCACTTAACTTCTCGGTGCCTCAGTTACCTCATCTGTAAAATGGGGATTAAGACTGTGAGCCCCACGTGGGACAACCTGATTCCCCTGTGTCTACCCCAGCGCTTAGAACAGTGCTCGGCACATAGTAAGCACTTAACAAATATTAACATTATTATTATTATTAAGATTATTATTAAAGGAGAGATAGAGATTAATATGAATAAATAAATTAGAGCAGTGGATATAAGGGCTGTGCGGATGGAAGCAGGGATGAATAAAGGGAGCAGGTCAGGGCCATGCAGGAGGGAGTGGGAGAAGAGGAAAGGCAGGTTTAGGCAGGAAAGGCTTTGAAGGAGAGCAGAGAAACTGTCTTTCAGATTTGAGGAAGAAGACTGTTCAAGCCAGAGGTAGAACGTGGAAGAGAAGTTGGCAGTGAGGCAGGTGAGATGTAGGTACAATGAGAAGGTTGGTGTAAGAGTCCTTTTGAAATGATCTCTTCCAGGAAGACTTTCCTGATTAATCCCACCCCCTAAACCTGTTTCTCCCCCTACTTCCATCACTGCCCAATCTTCATTCTGCAGCCCAGATCACTTTTTTAAGAAAATTGTATTGTGCCATCTCCCCACATTTCAGTAACCTACAAATGGATCCTCATTCATTTCCACATCAAATAGAAACTCCTTAACATAAGCTTTAAGGCACCCAATTAGCTCTTCTCCCCAGTATCTACCCTTGCTCATCTCTCACTAAAATCCAGCTTGAACACTTTACTCCTCTAATGATAACATAGGCACTGTACCTTGAGTCCATCCATGTTGCTACACTCCCGCCCCCCCTTCCCCAAGTCCTTCCTCTGGTCTGAATCTCTTTAATAGCCAACAGACTATTGGCCAACAGACTACTGTCCTTTCTATCTTCAGAACCTTACTAAAATCATGTCTCCTCCAAAATGTTTTCTCCAATGAACGCCTCATTCCCCTCTTATTTGCTCTCTCCTCTTCATCACCTACCTATGCACTCAGGTTTGAACCCCTTAAGCATTTTGATATTCATCCCAGCTCCACAGCACTTATAATAATAATAATGTTGGTATTTGTTAAGCGCTTACTATGTGCGGAGCACTGTTGTAAGCACTGGGGTAGATACTGGGGTAATAAGGTCCCATGCAGGGCTCGCAGTCTTAATCCCCATTTTGCAGAGGCACAGAGAAGTTAAGGGACTTGCCCAGAGTCACATAGCTGACAAGCAGTGGAGCAGGGATTAGAACCCATGACCTCTGACTCCTAAGCCTGTGCTCTTTCCACTGAGCCACGCTGCTTTTTATGTACATGTCCATAATGCATTTTATTGTTCTCTTCCACTCTGGGCTGTAAGGTCCTTGAGGATAGGAATTGTGTCTTAAAAACTCTACTGTGCTGTTCTCTCCCACAGGAATGGTATACTGCTCTGCATACAGTAAGCACACAACAAAAAACAATAATTGATTTGCTGGTACAACCCTGTCATACAATAATTGTATTTGTTAAGTGCTTACTATGTACCCAAGCACAGTTCTAAATCCTGGGGAAAATCAGCAGTTTTCATAACTTTTTCCAGGCTCCTCATAGCAAGTCTATTAACATAAATCTTAGGCATATTTCTAAAGTTTCCTTAGAGAAGCAGCATAGCTCAGTGGAAAGAGTATGGGTTTAGGAGTCAGAGGTCATGGGTTCTAATCCTAGCCCTGCCACCTGTCAGTTGTGTGATTTGGGCAAGTCACTTAACTTCTCAGTGCCTCAGTTGCCTCCTCTGTAAAATGGGGATTAAGACTTTGAGCCCCAAGTGGCACAAACGTTATTTTGTATCTACCCCAGCACTTAAACCAGTGCTCAGCACATGGTAAGCGCTTAACAAATACCAAGATTATTATTATTATATCAAGTTCTAGTTCCTTTATTATTGATTATCAATCTTAGGAGAGAAAAATTGTCAACTATTTCAATCTTCTGTCCATCCACTGCAAATATGTTGAAACTTTCTGTAGTCATGATCTTTGTTTTCTTGACATTCAAATGCAGGCCAAATTTTTGCTCAGTTCCTTGACTTTTAATAAATCTTCTTCACTTTTTGCTAGTAGGGTATTATCATCAGCATAACAAATCTTGTTTGTATTTCTTCCTCCAGTTATTACTCCACATTTGTCTTCATTCACTCTGACTTCTCTCATTATGTATTCAGTATAAAGGATGAACAGATAGGGCGATAGGATGCATGCTTGTCTTTCACCCTTACTAATGGGAAACCAGTCTGCTTCTCAATATTCTGTTCTTATTGTAGCCTCTAGTTTGGCATTCAGCTTACATATTAATGCAATTATATGGTCCGTCATGTGCTTTTCCTTAATGTGCTCCAGAGTTTCTCATGATCCATGCAGTCAAATAATTTACGAGAAGCAGCGTGGCTCAGTGGAAAGAGCACGGGCTTTGGAGTCAGGGCTCCTGAGTTCGAATCCCAGCTCTGCCACTTGTCGGCTGTGTGACTGTGGGCGAGTCACTTAACTTCTCTGTGCCTCAGTTCCCTCATCTGTAAAGTGGGGATTAAGACTGTGAGCCCCATGTGGGACAACCTGATTCCCCTATGTCTACCCCAGTGCTTAGAACAGTGCTCGGCACAGAGTAAGCGCTTAACAAATACCAACATCATTATTATTATTATTATTATTACTAAAATCAATAAAGCACGTCATCTTCTTTTTGTTATTTTCTTGTCCTTTAAATTACACAACAGTCATCAGCAATAATATGTTACGTCCCTCATCCTTTCTGGAATCTGCTTGACAATCAGACAATTCACAGTCCATGTAAGAATCCATTCAATGCTGTATAACTTTTAGCAGTACCTTGTTGGCATGTGAGAGCAAGGTAACTGTAAGATAATTGTCACATTCAGTGGTATCTCCTTTCTTCAGTATTGAAACATAAACTGATCTCTTCTAATCAGATGGCCATTGAGTGGTTAGCCATACCAGTTGATATATTTCATAAGGACTTTAATCGATTCTTCTCCAGCTGCCTGAAACACCTAAATAGAAATTGTGTCAAAGTCAGATGCTTTAGTTTTGGCAAGACAATGTAAAGTTGGTCTAACTTCACTTCCTGTGATGAGTGGCTCTAATTCAAAAAGGACTTCTTCAAATACTTCTTGTATATTTCTTTCTTTCTGGTGTAGTTCCAGGATGTATTCCTTCCTTCTCTGTTTGATTCCACTGGCATCATTTTATCATCAGTCCACCTTTGCTTTTGTCAAAGCCAATCTGAGGACAAAATGTTCCCTTACTTTCCTTAATCTTCCAAAATAATGATCTTGTCTGCCTTCATTACTGACATCAATAATGATAGTATTAATCATTATGGTTTTTATTAAACACTTATGATGTGCCAAGCATTGTACTAAACACTGGGGTGGATACAAGTAAGTTGGGTTGGACACAGTCCCTGTCCCACATGTGACTCACAGTCTCAATCCCCATTTTGCAGATTATTAAATGAGTCACAGAGAAGTGAAGTGCTCAGGGTCACACAGCAAGCAAGCGACCAAGCCAGGTTTAGAGCCCTCATTTACTCATTCTCATACTTATTCACTCCCATGGCTTCAACTACCATCTCTATGCAGATGATACCCAAAGGTACATCTACAGCCCTGATCTTCTTTTCTGCAGGCTCACATTTCCTCCTGCCTTCAAGACATCTCTACTTCCTTGTCCTCCTGTCATTTTGGGGAGGCCTTCCCAGACTGAGCCCCCACTTTCCCTCTTCTCCTTCTCCCCCACCCAACCCCCCTTCTCCTGCCCTCTGCTCTTCCCCCTTCCCCTCCCCACAGCACTGTGCATATTTGCATATATTATTTATTACTCTATTTATTTTGTAAATGATGTGTATATATCTGATTCTATTTATCCTGGTTATATGTACATCAGACTACTTGTTTTGTTTTGTTCTGTTTTGCTTTGCTGTCTGTCTCCCCCATTTAGACTGTGAGCCTGTTGTTGGGCAGGCATTGTCTTTATCTGTTGCAGAATTGTACATTCCAAGTGCTTAGTACGGTGCTCTGCACATAGTAAGCTCTCAATAAATACAATTGAATGAATGAATGAATTTCAAACCTTAACATACTCAAAACAGAGGTCCTTGTCTTCCCACCCAAACCCTGTCCTCCCCTTGATTTTCCCATCACTGTAAATGGCACCACCATCCTTCCTTGTCTAACAAGCTCATAATCTTGGCATTTTCCTTGTTTTTTCTATCTCATTTAACCTATATTAAATCTAACGCTACATCCTGTCAGTCCCTCCTTCACAATATCGCTAAATTCTGTCTTTTCCTCTCCATCCAAACTGCTACCATATTAATACACTGACTCATCTATCCCATTTGGATTATTGCATCACCTTCTTTGCTAACCTTCCAGCCTCCTATCTCTCCCCACTCCAGTCCATACTTCACTCTGCTGCCCAGATCATTTTTTGACAAAAACATTTAGGACATTTCCCCACTCCTCAAAAAACTCCAGTAGTTGTCCATCTACTTCTATATCAAACAAAAACTCCTCAGCATTGGCTTTAAAGCATTCAACCATCTTGGCCCCTCCTATCTCACCTCACCACTCTCCTACTGCAACCCATCCTGTGCATTTCACTCCTCTAATGCTAACCTCACTGTGCCTTTATCTTGTCTCTCTTACAGCCCACCCCTCACCTTTGTTCTGCCTCTGGTCTGGAATACCCTCCCTCCTGAAATCCAACAGAAAATTACTCTCCCTGCCTTCAAAGCCTTTTTGAAGGCACATCTCCAAGAAGCCTTCCCTGAGGTTGGGAAGTGGGATCTAGACATTTTGTCAAGATCTACTCCAATAACCGGACAGACCAACTCATTCTCCCCTCAAAAAGCCTTTATTTACTTGTTGGCGAATGGCTCATTGAATTTGCTGCTCTCCTACCACAACCCAGCTCACTTATTTTGTTTCTTTATTACTAATCTTCTGATTGCACCTTAATCTCATCTATCTCACTGCTGAGATACTATGAAAGGTTAGCTGCACCCTCTCTTCAAGGGGCAGCTTAATGGTACAAAAACTCTTTTAGTTTTAATTCAGTAGATGCATTTATTCTATTCAGGTAATCTTCTAGCTCACTAAGGTGTTTCTCACCTCATCTAATGTCTGTTGTGTCTTTATTCTGGGCAAATTTTGATTTAATTAGGCATTTTTAAACATGGTAGAAAATAGTTTTCTATATGAACTTTTCATTTTCCTCCTGTTGCCCTTATGAAATGCTTCACATTAAAAAAAACCACCTTTATTTCCACCATTTTCATAGAAAAGTTCACTAATGTTAGATATATTTTCTTTTCTCTCTTTGAGGTGTTTAACTGTTATTGATAATATCTGATTAGATTTATCTTCTGCGCCATTAATTTTATCACACAGATACAGGCCAGTTCCCCAGTCAGAGGAGTAGGCCTTCTTTGTCCTCTGAACGCCGACAATTTTTTCCTGTCAGCTTCTTCACTGATGATCAATTTTTGAAAGTTGCCTTTTCTAAGCAGCAGATCCTGGTGGACCCCCATACTCTAAAATATCTTGTTTTTGTAATTCTGGTATACTTTACAAGAAGTAGATTTTGGTTTTCGATTGTAGTTAAGTCATCTAAAAGTTTGGGAATCTATTTTTAAATCATAAAATCACAAATCACAGGCTACCTCATCACTTGGGTAGCCTGTATATTTTCCAAACCTGCCTCATCTCAGCTGGAGTCCTACTTCTATTTTATTAATAGAATTAAATCTCATTAAACTCTGCCCAGTGGAAATAGACTTGTCATGTACAGGATCAGGATCAGGCTATTACTCCAAGACTTGACCGAGTACTGTGAAAATGGGTCCTCCAAAATTGAGCTTCCAGAAAAGGTGGATTGCCTGGAATTGAGCTGTCTGACTCCTGTGGCAATATGTTGCTGAGGGCAGGGGATTGTAGGGGAGTCATGTGCATTAGAATTTGACCTACGGGAGCCACTTGAGAGCATTTACCTGAAGAGAGCTTTAAGTATAGCAAAGAAGCCCCTAGACATATGGTGCTCACCTGGTGTTTGGTTTATTCTACCTAAGGATGAAACTAGCTCCCTGCCCTTAATCTGAAACAAATTTGTTAGAGGTGATTACATCTCTCGTCTTAAACAGGGTATGAGTAGGCTCACCCTTTAGGCCCATCCTTTCTTAGGCAGCTCTCTTCCCTGAGGGTTAGTGTCCTAATTTTTCAAAGCTTATCAAATAACTTGACTCTTACATAAAGTCTCTCTATTTCTAAGATACTATGAAAGTTTAGTTGTGTACCCTCTCCTTCAAGGGCGGCTTAATGATACAAAAACTTCTTTAGTTTGAATTCAGCAGAAGCATTTATTCTATTCAGGTAACTTTCTGGGTCACTGTTTTAAAGTATTCTACTACAGAGAATATTCTCTTTTCTAATTCCTAGCCTAATTCACTTCATTTAGTTTTCCTTCTTCGTCAAGTAAAAACATTCACTCTCCTCTACTCTGTGCCCACTGTAGCACCTCAATTTTCACCTATCACCAAAGTATTGATAAACTGATTTTAACTTCAGTCTATAACTGACGGAAGCCATGGTGTCTCATCATCGACTTCTGTTATTCCCCCAAAGAATGCAGTCTTGAGACAAACTCTGTAAACTGATCCTGGCAGTGTCCGATTTTGAGTGTTCCTCCTTTAGTGTATTTAGAACTCCCTACCAACTGTGCTTCAGTTTGGCTAATGTTTTCTGAGGTTTTCTAAACTTCTTGTTTAAACACTCCTTAATAATCAGTTTCAAGTTCACTAAAGAGTTCATTCATTCATTATTCATGCAATTCATTCATTCAATAGTATTCATTCATTCATTCAATAGAATTTATTGAGCGCTTACTATGTGCAGAGCACTGTACTAAGCGCTTGGGATGAACAAGTTGGCAACAGATAGAGACAGTCCCTGCCGTTTGACGGGCTTACAGTCTAATCGGGGGAGACAGACAGACAAGAACAATGGTAATAAATAGAGTCAAGGGGAAGAACATCTCGTAAAAACAATGGCAACTAAATAGAATCATGGCGATGTACATTTCATTAACAAGATAAATAGGGTAATGAAAATATATACAGTCGAGCGGACAAGTACAGTGCTGAGGGGATGGGAAGAGAGAGGGGGAGGAGCAGAGGGAAATGGGGGAAAAGAGGGTTTAGCTGCAGAGAGGTGAAGGGGGGGTGGCAGAGGGAGTAGAGGGAGAAGAGGAGCTCAGTCTGGGAAGGCCTCTTGGAGGCTGTGAGTTTTAAGTAGGATTTTGAAGAAGGGAAGAGAATCAGTTTGGTGGAGGTGAGGAGGGAGGGAGTTCCAGGACCGCAGGAGGACGTGGCCCAGGCGGGATAGGCGAGACCGAGGGACGGTGAGGAGGTGGGTGGCAGAGGAGCGGAGCGTGCGGGGTGGGTGGTAGAAAGAAAGAAGGGAGGAGAGGTAGGAAGGGGCAAGGTGATGGAGAGCCTTGAAAGCCTAGAGTGAGGAGTTTTTGTTTGGAGCGGAGGTTGATAGGCAACCACTGGAGTTGTTTAAGAAGGGGAGTGACATGCCCAGATCGTTTCTGCAGGAAGATGAGCCGGGCAGCGGAGTGAAGAATAGACCGGAGCGGGGCGAGAGAGGAGGAAGGGAGGTCAGAGAGAAGGCTGACACAGTAGTCTAGCCGGGATATAACAAGAGCCTGTAGCAGTAAGGTAGTCGTTTGGGTGGAGAGGAAAGGGCGGATCTTGGCGATATTGTAGAGGTGAAACCGGCAGGTCTTGGTAACGGATAGGATGTGTGGGGTGAACGAGAGAGACGAGTCAAGGATGACACCGAGATTGTGGGCCTGAGAGACGGGAAGGATGGTCGTGCCATCCACGGTGATAGAGAAGTCTGGGAGAGGACCGGGTTTGGGAGGGAAGATGAGAAGCTCAGTCTTGCTCATGTTGAGTTTTAGGTGGCGGGTTGGCTTTCCCATTTTTGAACCAAAGACTTAAGAGGACCCCTGCTTATTTAAGCTTTCTCTTGCTACACTTTAAAAAAAAAAGAAAAAGGGTCCCAGTTGGGTAAGAGATCGCAGTTGGGTCTGGATTTGGTATCTTTGGTCCCTCCACCTTGTTGTCCCAGATTTTCTCAGAATCTCATTTTCCTTTTTTTTTCCTTTTGGCAAGGTCTTGCCCTCCAGTGTTCCTTATGTAATCAGTGAAAAAAGATGTCTTTTTGTGGATGGTGTGCAAATGAGGCATTCCCCTTGTTTCTAAGTAAAACTTGATACTTCCCAAATGAAGTTGATGCTATTTGAAGATCTGAAAGGATATTCTTCTGTGTGAAGAAATCCAGTGAATTCTGACAAGGTGTATTGGTATGAATTGCGGTTTTCATTCAAGAGCTACTATTCTGCTCTCTTATATTTGGGGAATACAGGTTTTATTAAATCTTTTATTTTAATGATTCTTATTCTTACTGGTGACAGCAAAACATATTCTGCTGAATATCATCTTGGCCTATATCTATGAGAAAATTTTATATTTATTTCTCTGATAGTATGCCTTGGTACTCCTTGGAGTAAGGGAGGCACTAATGTAGATTCTGTATTTTCGTTAACAATTTAAAGCACTATTTACCTGCTAGCAGCTCTAGCTGCAAAGCAAAATACAAACCAAGGGAGAATATATGGGTTTCAGGAAAGCAAATATTCACAGCACTTTTGCAACCAAATATTGGAAGAAATGTTTTTGTTGTTGTTGCTTCCTTGATGCTTTTTGCAAAATGAAAGCCCTTTGACAGTTTCTAAGAAACAAGTAGTTCGTTACCATTCAGTCGGTTATCTTCCTTTGGGTTTTTTGTTTGGGAACATGATTCTAGTAGTCCTGCCTAACCTAATGTTGATGTCATTATAAACACAGAACATTTTATCTTGAAATAAGTATCAATTCCTTGATATTTGCTACTTACCGAACATGGCCATGCTCCATGCTCAGGGTTTTCTATTGCAGTTGAAATAATCATGCTCCATATTTATTGAATGCCATTTATGAGCAGATCATTTTAGCACTTAATACATAAGCACAATATTTGGGGCAGACAATAAAAGGAAAAGGTGACTCTTCTTTGCATAATCCAGTTTTGATTCTTATCCTTGTGCTGCGGGCCAGAAATGGCACTGTGCTCTGGTCACTTCTTCCTTACATGGGTTCAGCCCATGTAAACTTGGATTTACTTATATAAAAGTCTGCCTCCCCCTCTAGACTGTGAGCTCACTGTGGGCAGGAATCTGTGTGTTTAGTGTTATATTGTATTCTCCCAAACGCTTAGCACAGTGCTGTGCACAGTTAGTGCTCAATAAATATGATTGATTGATTGATTGATAAATCTTTGCACCTGCTTCATCCCTGTCTGCCAGTTCATTGCAGGCTGTGCACTATCGGAAGAAGGAATACAGGTGACACAGTGCAAACTACTAGCTATAATCCATTCCTTCCTGCCGGTCATAGGATTGATCTTGCCCATCATTCATAAGTAATTCAGAGAGGTAATTCTAGACAGGACAAGGAAAAAATTAATTACTTGGGCAGATATTCAGGGTTTGGAAAATAGCAATTACCTAATTCCTTTCAGGTAAGCTGAATTAAAAGACTGCTGAAAATACATATTTGGAGTCCTTAACTGAAACCCTTGTTTGAATCCTTGGTCCACCTCTACTATTGTTCATCATCCTGTTTTATGACACAACCCCCTGCTTTCTTGATTCATTCTTCTTCATTGGCTAGGTTTTGGATTTATTACCTACAAGCTAGCAATCAGTGGACCAGGCTGTGGACAGGCATTTTCATGACATCATGGGCAAAAAAGTATGTAGTTGTAATTTTATCTTCTATCAAAACCAATGGTAAGTGCAAGTTGAGTTGGGGCTTTTCTCTTAAAAAATAGTTTAGCAGTTTTGACGGTAGCTGAAAGGTCATTTTTTAGGGAGCATCACATTTAAATTAGGAACCCAGGTAAGTTTTCAGAAAATGAATACACATAGTTACTTATCACAGAGAAAATAGTTCAGTGTAAACAAGGTGGCCGATGCTTATATCTCCCAAATCCTCACCCATGCCGGTATAGGACTACCTTTTGGATGACCATTTGGAATGCTTTAATTGAGTATTAAAAACTGGGAGTGAGAGTGTGGGTGTGTGGAAAAAACTAAGAATTTAATTTCAGGATCTGTGAAAATCACTCCTAGTCTAATCTAAGTTGGCCAATGTTTGGTTTGCAGGTAGCACTCCTCCAGATACATATAACCGTATTCAAATTATGTTCTTTTGACCCGATACTGAATAGAAGGGTTCATCTGACTACCACAATTTCTCACATTAAAGCAAAATTGAATCATGAAACATCATGGAGATTTGGCGGGGTTTTGGAGGCTTTGGTATGTTATTGAAGGTTTCTTTTGTTGGGTTGTTTTTTATTTGGAGGATGGGAAGTTGGGTTCTTCTTTTGTTTCATTTTTGTATTCGGTTAAGTCACGTAGCTATTAAAGTGGAGGGAGAATACACATACTTTATATAATATTTGACTGCAGTTTATAGTTGTGACCTCTAACTATTTCATCTTTGAACCATGTGCCACAAAGGAGGAACAGTACAACTGAGCCAGAAAATGCAAAAACAGGTCTAAATTCCAAGTCAGTGGGGAAAAATGCCTAGCTTTTATTTTGCCCATCTATAATAATAATAATAATGATACTGATGGTATTTGTTAAGTGCTTCCTATGTGCCAGGAACTGTTCTAAGAACTTGGGGGGGGATCAGGTTGTCCCTTGTGGGGCCCACAGACTTAATCCCCATTTTACAGATGAGGAAACTGAGGTACAGAGAAGTTAAGCGACTTGCCCAGAGTCACACAGCTGACAGGTGGCAGAGCCAGATTAGAACCCATGACCTCTGACTCCTAAATCCATGTGCTCTTTCAGCTGAGCCACGCTGCTTTTCTGTGTCAATTTTGATGAAGCAAATTTTAACGTGAATTTCTTGGAGAAATTGCTGTTAGTGGAAGGCTATCAATGGAATTTGAATGAGAAAACAATTGCTTTATTGTTAAACTATTAGCAATAAAGCAATTGTTTTCACATTCAAATTCCATAGTGAAGTGGGTCATTTCAGGAGCAGAGCCCCAAATTTTCCAGTTTTTCATCTTGCCATAACCCTACAATGCAAATTTTTTCCCACTTTGGTCAAAAGACTCCTTTATCTAGTTTTGTCATAGACGTTTTTTGACAAAACTGGAATGTAACTATTTTAGGAGTTATTCATTCATTCAATAGTATTTATTGAGCGCTTACTATGTGCAGAGCACTGTACTAAGCGCTTGGGATGAACAAGTTGGCAACAGATAGAGACAGTCCCTGCCGTTTGACGGGCTTACAGTCTAATCGGGGGTGATGGACAGACAAGAACAATGGCAATAAATAGAGTCAAGGGGAAGAACATCTCGTAAAAACAATGGCAACTAAATAGAATCGAGGCGATGTACAATTCATTAACAAAATAAATAGGGTAACGAAAATATATACAGTTGAGCGGACGAGTACAGTGCTGTGGGGATGGGAAGGGAGAGGTGGAGGAGCAGAGGGAAAAGGGGAAAAAGAGGGTTAAGCTGAGGAGAGGTAAAGGGGGGATGGCAGAGGGAGTAGAGGGAGAAGAGGAGCTCAGTCTGGGAAGGCCTCTTGGAGGAGGTGAGTTTTAAGTAGGGTTTTGAAGAGGGAAAGAGAATCAGTTTGGCGGAGGTGAGGAGGGAGGGCGTTCCAGGACCGCGGGAGGACGTGACCCAGGGGTCGACGGCGGGATAGGCGAGACCGAGGGACGGTGAGGAGGTGGGCGGCAGAGGAGTGGAGCGTGCGGGGTGGGCGGTAGAAAGAGAGAAGGGAGGAGAGGTAGGAAGGGGCAAGGTGATGGAGAGCCTTGAAAGCCCAGAGTGAGGAGTTTTTGTTTGGAGCGGAGGTCGATAGGCAACCACTGGAGTTGTTTAAGAAGGGGAGTGACATGCCCAGATCGTTTCTGCAGGAAGATGAGCCAGGCAGCGGAGTGAAGGATAGACAGGAGCGGGGCGAGAGAGGAGGAAGGGAGGTCAGAGAGAAGGCTGACACAGTAGTCTAGCCGGGATATAATGAGAGCCCGTAACAGTAAGGTAGCCGTTTGGGTGGAGAGGAAAGGGCGGATCTTGGCGATATTGTAGAGGTGAAACCGGCAGGTCTTGGTAACGGATAGGATGTGTGGGGTGAACGAGAGGGACGAGTCAAGGATGACACCGAGATTGTGGGCCTGAGAGACGGGAAGGATGGTCGTGCCATCCACGGTGATAGAGAAGTCTGGGAGCGGACCGGGTTTGGGAGGGAAGATGAGGAGCTCAGTCTTGCTCATGTTGAGTTTTAGGTGGCGGGCCGACATCCAGGTGGAGACGTCCTGGAGGCAGGAGGAGATGCGAGCCTGAAGGAAGGGGGAGAGGACGGGGCGGAGATGTAGATCTGCGTGTCATCTGCGTAGAGATGGTAGTCAAAGCCGTGAGAGTGAATGAGTTCACCGAGGGAGTGAGTGTAAATGGAGAACAGAAGAGGGCCAAGAACTGACCCTTGAGGAACTCCAACAGTTAAAGGATGGGAGGGAGAGGAGGCTCCAGCGAAGGAGACCGAGAATGACCGGCCAGAGAGGTAAGAGGAGAACCAGGAGAGGACAGAGTCCGTGAAGCCAAGGTGAGATAAGGTATGGAGGAGGAGGGGATGGTCGACAGTGTCAAAGGCAGCAGAGAGGTCAAGGAGGATTAGAATGGAGTAGGAGTTACTATATGAATTACCTCCCCTCACAAAAGGGATGTGTTAACCAGATGAATATGCTTTTAACCGTTTTGAATGGAGGTGATGAGGTATTTGATGCATTAACAATGCAACAACATTGAACTTTGTAAAGCAGGAAAAAAATGTGTATTGTAATGGCATTAATTGAATTGTTTCAGTTTAAAATTAGCATTCATCCATTCATTCATTCAGCCATATTTATTGGGGGCTTACTATGGGCAGAGTACTGTACTAAGTGCTTGGGAGAGTACAGAACCACAACCAACAGACACATTCCCTGCCCACAACGAGCTTATAGTTTAGAGAAGGGGAGACAGACAGCAACACAAATAAAATTGCAGGTATGTACATAAGTGATGTGGGACTCAGAGAGACAAAGAACAAACTCACTTTGTGCCAAGAACTGAACTAAGTATTGGGGGAGACACAAGGTCACCAGGTCCCTCATGGGGCTTACCGTCTAAGGGTGAGTCTAAGGGCTGAACGCCCATTTTCCAGATGGGGAAACTGAGACCCAAAGAGGGTGAGTTACCTGAGGTCACACAGGTGCTCTGCTCCTTCCACTGAGCCCCTAAATCCCATTTTACAGACAAGGAAACTGAGGCTGAGAGAGGGTGAGTGAGCCACCTGAGCTCACATAGATTCTGGGCTCTTTCCACTGGGCCAACCCGCCCCTCCTCCCCATTCTACAGAGGGGGGAACTGAGGCCCAGAGAGGGTGAGTGAGTCATCCAAGGTCACACAGCTCCTCTTCTCATTCCCCTGAGGAACACTGCCCCTTATCCCCATTTTAGAAGGGGCAGGTGAGTCACCTGAGGTGACAGAGGTCCTGTGTTCTCGCCACTGTTCTGCAATGCCCCTCAGCCCCATTTTACAGACAGGGAAACTGAGGGTCAGAGAAGGTGAGTGAGTATCCTGAGAACACACAGGCCCTGCGCCCATTCTCCTTCCTGACTTCCAGCTATCTCACTGATCAGAAGGCCGCATTACAAGTTTTATGACAAATTCAAGAGAATCTGTGTTCTTATGGTAAGGCGCTGTAAGGTGGTACTTAACAATTATAACATAGAAAGGGGTTGTCTTTATGCAGAGGGACAAATGGTTTCATAAATTGGGCAGCAATTAATTTAGAGATAATATTCCAAACGTCCTTCAGTTAATAACAGCGACCTTGGTCAGGTTCAGAAACAAACATTACTGAAAGAACACTTTTAGATGAATTCATTTGGTGTGTGGAATATACACCTAAAAATTAGCAAATGAGTTACTGAGGCATCATGCTCAGATTAGAAATTCAGTACATGCCTACGAATTCTTGGATGCATGTAATTGAAACCTGGCCATTTGTGTGGCTAGGATACAATGTTTTCATCCTATCATGAGTTTTTGACTGTAAAAAATGGTAGCTTCCCCAGTTGGCATTTGAAGTGTAAGGATGAAGTAGCTGCACAGATAGCCGCTTTCTGCCAAAGGCTGAACTCATATTGCAGTAATTTTCTTCACTTTTGAATGTGGGATCCGTGTTCCCATAACAGGAGAGTGTGGTGGTTTATTAATTTCAGCTCTTGGAAAATTTCCCTGGTTTTCTAGTATTCAATAGTATTTATTCATTCAAAAGTATTTATTGAGCGCTTACTATGTGCAGAGCACTGTACTAAGTGCTTGGGATGAACAAGTCGGCAACAGATAGAGACAGTCCCTGCCGTTTGACGGGCTTACAGTCTAATCGGGGGAGACGGACAGACAAGAACAATGGCACTAGACAGCGTCAAGGGGAAGAACATCTCGTAAAAACAATGGCAACTAAATAGAATCGAGGTGATGTACAATTCATTAACAAAATAAATAGGGTAACGAAAATATATACAGTTGAGCGGACGAGTACAGTGCTGTGGGGATGGGAAGGGAGAGGTGGAGGAGCAGAGGGAAAAGGGGAAAATGAGGCTTTAGCTGCGGAGAGGTAAAGGGGGGATGGCAGAGGGAGTAGAGGGGGAAGAGGAGCTCAGTCTGGGAACGCCTCTTGGAGGAGGTGATTTTAAAGTAAGGTTTTGAAGAGGGAAAGAGAATCAGTTTGGCGGAGGTGAGGAGGGAGGGCGTTCCAGGACCGCGGGAGGACGTGACCCAGGGGTCGACGGCGGGATAGGCGAGACCGAGGGACGGCGAGGAGGTGGGCGGCAGAGGAGCGGAGCGTGCGGGGTGGGCGGTAGAAAGAGAGAAGGGAGGAGAGGTAGGAAGGGGCAAGGTGATGGAGAGCCTCGAAGCCTAGAGTGAGGAGTTTTTGTTTGGAGCGGAGGTCGATAGGCAACCACTGGAGTTGTTTAAGAAGGGGAGTGACATGCCCAGATCGTTTCTGCAGGAAGATGAGCCGGGCAGCGGAGTGAAGAATAGACCGGAGCGGGGCGAGAGAGGAGGAAGGGAGGTCAGAGAGAAGGCTGACACAGTAGTCTAGCCGGGATATAACGAGAGCCCGTAATAGTAAGGTAGCCGTTTGGGTGGAGAGGAAAGGGCGGATCTTGGCGATATTGAAGAGGCGAAACCGGCAGGTCTTGGTAACGGATAGGATGTGTGGGGTGAACGAGAGGGACGAGTCAAGGATGACACCGAGATTGCGGGCCTGCGGGACGGGAAGGATGGTCGTACCATCCATGGTGATGGAGAAGTCTGGGAGCGGACCGGGCTTGGGAGGGAAGATGAGGAGCTCAGTCTTGCTCATGTTGAGTTTTAGGTGGCGGGCCGACATCCAGGTGGAGACGTCCCGGAGGCAGGAGGAGATGCGAGCCTGAAGGGAGGGGGAGAGGACAGGGGCGGAGATGTAGATCTGCGTGTCATCTGCGTAGAGATGGTAGTCAAAGCCGTGAGAGCGGATGAGTTCACCGAGGGAGTGAGTGTAAATGGAGAACAGAAGAGGGCCAAGAACTGACCCTTGAGGAACTCCAACAGTTAAAGGATGGGAGGGGGAGGAGGCTCCAGCGAAGGAGACCGAGAATGATCGGCCAGAGAGGTAAGAGGAGAACCAGGAGAGGACAGAGTCCGTGAAGCCAAGGTGAGATAAGGTATGGAGGAGGAGGGGATGGTCGACAGTGTCAAAGGCAGCAGAGAGGTCAAGGAGGATCAGAATGGAGTAGGAGCCATTGGATTTGGCAAGAAGGAGGTCATGGGTGACCTTAGAGAGAGCAGTCTCGGTAGAGTGGAGGGGACGGAAGCCAGATTGGAGGGGGTCTAGGAGAGAATGGGAGTTAAGGAATTCTAGGCATCGATTGTAGATGACTCGTTCTAAGATTTTGGAAAGGAAGGGTAGTAGGGAGATAGGACGATAACTGGAGGGGGAAGTGGGGTCAAGAGCGGGTTTTTTTAGGATGGGGGAGACGTGGGCGTGTTTGAAGGCAGAGGGGAAGGAGCCCTTGGAGATTGAGTGGTTAAAAATAGAAGTTAAGGAAGGGAGGAGGGCAGGGGCGATGGTTTTAAGAAGGTGAGAGGGAATGGGGTCCGAGGCGCAGGTGGAGGGGGTGGCACTTGTGAGGAGAGAGGAGATCTCCTCTGAGGATACTGCAGGGAAGGATGGGAAAGTAGGGGAGGGGGTTGTTGGGGGGGAGGGGAGATTATTGAGCGCTTACTATGTGCAGAGCACTGTACTAAGCGCTTGGAATGTACAAATAGGTTACAAATAGAGACAGTCCAATTGGGGGAGACAGACAAAAACAATAGCAATAAACAGAATCAAGGGGATGAACATCTCATTAAAACAATAGCAAATCAATAGAATAATAGAATCAAGGTGATGTACATCTCATTATCAAAATTAATAGGGTAATGAAAATATATACAGTTGGGCCGACGGGAGAAGTTGAGGGGAAAGGAGAGGGGGAGGAGCAGAGGGAAAAGGGGGGCAAAGAGGGCTTAGCTGAGGAGAGGGGAGGTGGGAGCAGAGGGAGCAGAGTAAATAGGGGGAGCTCAGTCTGGGAAGGCCTCTTGGAGGAGTTGAGTTCTAAGTAGGTCTTTGAAGAGGGGAAGAGAATTAGTTTGGCGGAGGTGAGGAGGGAGGGCGTTCCAGGACTGCGGGAGGACGTGGCCCAGGGGTCGACGGCGGGATAGGCGAGGGGGGCGACGGGGAGGAGGCGGGCGGCAGAGGAGTGGAGGTAAGTATTGGGGGAGATGTATATGTATATGTGCGGGGTGGGCTGGAAAGAGAGAAGGGAGGAGCGGTAGGAGGGGCAAGGTGATGGAGAGCTCTGAAACCTAGATTGAGAAGATTTTGTTTTGTGCGGAGGGTGATAGGCAACCACTGGAGGATTTTAAGACGCGGACTGACATGCCCAGAGCGTATCTGCAGTAAGATGAGCCGGGCAGCGGAGTGAAGAACAGACTGGAGAGGGGAGAGAGAGGAGGAAGGGAGATCAGAGAGCAGGCTGACACAGTAGTCTAGCCGCGATATTACCAGAGCCTGTAGCAGTAAATTATAATAATAATAATAATGTTGGTATTTGTTAAGCGCTTACTATGTGCAGAGCACTGTTCTAAGCGCTGGGGTAAAGGGCGGATCTTGGAGATTTTATAAAGGTGAGACCGACAGGTTTTGGTAACGGCTTGGATGTGTGGGGTGAATGAGAGAGCATAATCCAATTTTCATGCCGTTATTTTGAGTTCAGATTCTTTATACGAAAGCTGGGGGAGGTAGGTCTATATGTTCCTCTGGAAATTTTTTATAAATATTTACATAAAAGCCAAGTATGTGTTTCTTAGGTCTGAGCAGGTCTGAAATTGTAAGTAGTCCAGGGAGGAGAGAATTAATATTAATTTTGCATATACACCACTCTACTAAAACATGGAGGTTGTGCTTTTTTTTATTATACTGTCTGTTGTCACACCTAAGCTGTTTCATCCAATTCCATTTTGGTAGAATGGGAGATATCTCTGTCCCCGATTGTTTAAAGCTTTCAGGTGACTCCTGTGCTAGCTTGGCATACTTGGAAGCATTATTTTAAAATGTTGGATGATTTAATTTAAAAAAAACCACCACACACACCTGGACTTCCTCATTAAATTTTGAGAGGAATCAGGACGAGATGTTTTTGCTTTAATTTTTTTTAAAAAGCAAATGAAATAAGGAATCGAAATCACTGAAGGGTATTTTTTTTTAAGTTTTAAATACAGACTTTCATGTACAGCCTTACAGAACGAGTAATGCCTAAGAAACTTCTCCCCCCCATTCAACAGGCCTGGAATTTACTGTTGATAAAATGTTCAGAATTAAATCATAATAACTTCAGTGTCAGTAAAGGTGAATCACAAAGTTAGGAAGGTTCTCTCCTCAATGGGTTATCTGTTTGTTTAGGTTCATTCATTCAGTAGTATTTATTGAGCGCTTACTATGTGCAGAGCACTGTACTAAGCGCTTGGGATGAACAAGTCGGCAACAGATAGAGACAGTCCCTGCCGTTTGACGGGCTTACAGTCTAATCAGGGGAGACGGACAGACGAGAACAATGGCACTAAACAGCGTCAAGAGGAAGAACATCTCGTAAAAATGTTGAGGCCAATCGGGTTGAGGCCAATCGGGCAGAACCTCGAGAGAGCAAAAGCCATGGCCCAGGATATGCAGACTCCAGCCAGTGGGGAAGCAGGATAATGCCCAATGCTGCCAATGGATGGACAGGTCAACTCCTCCCCAGCTGGCAACAGGGTTATGTCCCTCAAGGTAATCCCTTCTTGCTGAAAGGCATTTCTGTGGTTTTTGCATAGCTACTCAATCCATTTGCAAATAGGCTGTGACTCTTACAAGACACTGTAAAAGAAAATTTGCTCAACACAGGAAGTCGAATTTGCTTCACTACACGATTTTCCTTTCCCATAGCTAAGTCCAATGCTGCAGTTAAATTAACCTCAACTCATGCTTTATGAGAAAACATTTTAGATTGCTGCCATTTCTGGATGTTTTACGAAAATGATATTTCATGAGCATTAAAATGAAGGATTACCTTAAAAGCAGATGAGCAAGTCACTCTTTGTTAGCTATGTTCCTTGAAACTCTTTTTCTACCTTAGTAATCCAGGTGTTATGGATTACTGCTTGTCTGTTTATTGAATTGGTCAAAATCAAGGTAGAGAGAAAGACCAAAGCTGTCTGCAGTCCCTGGAGACCGAGGGGACCTGACCTAAATGTTGGATGAGAGTAGCTGAGATGTATATGCATGTGTGATACTTTCAGGCCTCCACTAGAGTGGTACAGCCACCACGGATGCCAAAGGCCAGAAAGCTATCTAACCAAACCTAGACTACAGAGGGTTTTTAGCTGCTTAATGAGGAATATTCCTTCAGTGCTGCCTCCCTAGCAGCTAAAGCTGGGGGCAACAAACCTGTTCCCTTCTCCAGAATTGTGGAAAAAGATTTGACATGGTCTGAAGGATTATGAGAGAGAAACTTCATTTGTGAATTTGTTCCGTACACCACTTTTAAAAGTAATCTCTGATTTGCTGAGAGGAAGCCATAATGTCTCTTTGTAGTCCATTCTTGAAGTAACCCAACCACACAGGATAATTCTAGCCAGGAATCTTGGAGCTGCCCCTAGTCCTATGCACACTCCAAGACACTTCAACATTTTTCAGGCCTTAGAAGCTCTCTTCCCACATCCCCACATTTAATTTTGAGTAGTTGCCCTAAAAAAAAAGTTTTCAAAGCCTGTTGTCCCAGGTGGAGAAAGAGACTGATTTTTTTTACAAGAATAAGTCCCCGTGGATAATAAATTTGCCCCAGAATAGAATAGAGAATTTCTTGAGTTATTAAAGAATTTAGTGTCTACCAACTCAGTTATATTGTACTCTCCGAGGCACTTGGTACAGTGTTCTGCACACAGGAAGCATTCAGTAAATACAACTGATTGGTCGATTGACTGATTATTAAAGCTGCAAACTAGGTTACTCAAAGAATGCTAATAGTCTAAATGAACTCCAAAGCTGTAACTGTGGTGCAAACCAACCAACTCACTTTACACCTAGATCTTATAGAATTCAATAGATCTCATGGTCTCTGCTCCAGTGTCCCTCAACACATTGAGTTAGAAACCAGATACCTGATGGAAGCCCATCTGGAGTCTGTTAGTATGTTAGTGTGGATGTGAATAAGCAGTTTGTACTTGGATTCTCAATTAATTCATTCAATAGTATTTACTGAGTGCTTACTATGGCAGAGCACTGTACTAAGCACTTAGCATGTACAAATCAGCAACAGATAGAGACAATTAAACTCTGGATATAATTGGGATTGTGCCTAAAAATAACTACGTCTAATATTAACAGTGGATTAATGGAAACAGTTTCTAAATTGCATAGTTATGTTTCCCAAAGTCTGCTATTTGTTGGACTGAGCACATTTAATAAAATGCCCAACTGTTCTCTTCTGTTTGGTAGTTTCAGGAATGTGGGTACCAGCAGGACAGGCGATTGGTAAATAAACCACTTATTTGAAAGCCTTCAACGTCCCCAGCTGAGGTGCCCCATTGTTTGGTGAATGGAATGTCTGCACGAGAAGCCCCTGGTTGTCATCCTTTAAACTGGCATAGGAAGTTGGTTGTGTTGACCATGCAGCATTTAATCTCACAAGGGAAGAAGATGGGAGAGTTAAGGAAGATTTATGCTCTTACTGTAATGCTAGATCAGTAAATACCACAATTATTATTATTACTGTTGAAGAGTCTATATCTTTCCTGATTAACTAGGAAGACACAGAGGAGAAAAGCGTGAAATTGAAGGAATTCTTTGCCTAGTGTGATATGGATAGTGTGGACCGGGTTTTATCAGCCTCACATACCCTAGTAGGTGAATCACCAGCAATGTCTTCTTCTGCAATCACAAAAAATAACTATGTATATAGGAAATTATCTCCAAGATTCCAGAATTCAAGGGTATGAGTTTGGTATTTGAAAGTAAAAATGAATTTGATTTAATTTAGACTTTACTTTCCCAGATCCAGCAACAAATACAAGTGTTGGAATTTGATTATGTATATTCTTTCTCATTATTTCTGGATTTTTTTTTTTAGGTAGCTAAGGACCACCTTCTCTCTGAAGAGGAGCCCCACCTCCTCCAGGTTTTGCTCCAGATGGATTTCCTTCCTACACAAGGATTCCCTCAGGGAAACAACAACCCTCCTCATTTTAGTAAGTTTTTTAATGGGTTAGAACAATGGGGAGGTGGTGGAAGCAAGGAAGGGCTTCTTGGATTCTGGGCAATTTTCTTTTGAATTAAGCAGCCAATTGAGGACAAGATTGTTATTGATCTCCTTGCATTGTATCTATCTCAGGGCTAGGCACAGTGCTTGGCACATAGTAAACATTTAACTAATACCACAGTTACCATTATTAATAATGTTGTTGTGATTACTATACATTGGGAGTTTGAGTGTTCCTTGAATACATGTCATGTCTAAATACCCAGTAGTAGACATAGAGTGTGTTAAGAGGAAGAACTTTTCATTCATTCAATCATTCAATAGTATTTATTGAGCGCTTACTATGTGCAGAGCACTGTACTAAGCGCTTGGAATGAACAAGTCGGCAACAGACAGAGACAGTCCCTGCCATTTGACGGCTTTCAGTCTAATTGGGGGAGACGGACAGATGAGAACAATGGCAATAAATAGAGTCAAGGGGAAGAACATCTCGTAAAAACAATGGCAACTAAATAGAATCAAGGCGATGTACAATTGGTTAACAGAATAAATAGGGTAACGAAAATATATACAGTTGAGCGGACGAGTACAGTGCTGTGGGGATGGGAAGGGAGAGGTGGAGGAGCAGAGGGAAAGGGGGAAAAGAGGGTTTAGCTGCGGAGAGGTAAAGGGGGGGGTGGTAGAGGGAATAGAGGGAGAAGAGGAGCTCAGTCTGGGAAGGCCTCTTGGAGGAGGTGAGTTTTAAGTAGGGTTTTGAAGAAGGGAAGAGAATCAGTTTGGCGGAGGTGAGGAGGGAGGGCGTTCCAGGACCGCGGGAGGAGGTGGCCCAGGGGTCGACGGCGGGATAGGCGAGACCGAGGGACGGTGAGGAGGTGGGCGGCAGAGGAGCGGAGCATGCGGAGTGGGCGGTAGAAAGAGAGAAGGGAGGAGAGGTAGGAAGGGGCAAGGTGATGGAGAGCCTTGAAGCCTAGAGTGAGGAGTTTTTGTTTGGAGCGGAGGTCGATAGGCAACCACTGGAGTTGTTTAAGAAGGGGAGTGACATGCCCAGATCGTTTCTGCAGGAAGATGAGCTGAGCAGCGGAGTGAAGAATAGATTGGAGCGGGGCGAGAGAGGAGGAAGGGAGGTCAGGGCTGACACAGTAGTCTAGCCGGGATATAACGAGAGCCTGTAGCAGTAAGGTAGCCGTTTGGGTGGAGAGGAAAGGGCGGATCTTGGTGATATTGTAAAGGTGAAACCGGTAGGTCTTGGTAAGGATTGGATGTGTGGGGTGAACGAGAGAGACGAGTCAAGGATGACAACGAGATTGCGGGCCTGAGAGACGGGAAGGATGGTCGTGCCATCCACGGTGATAGGGAAGTCTGGGAGAGGACCAGGTTTGGGAGGAGCTCAGTCTCGCTCATGTTGAGTTTTAGGTGGCGGGCCGACATCCAGGTGGAGACATCCTGGAGGCAGGAGGAGATGCGAGCCTGAAGGGAGGGGGAGAGGACAGGGGCAGAGATGTAGATCTGCGTGTCATCTGCATAGAGATGGTAGTCAAAGCCGTGAGAGCGAATGAGTTCACCAAGGGAGTGAGTGTAAATGGAGAACAGAAGAGGGCCAAGAACTGACCCTTGAGGAACTCCAACAGTTAAAGGATGGGAGGGGAAGGAGGCGCCAGTGAAGGAGACCGAGAATGACCGGCCAGAGAGGTAAGAGCAGAACCGGGAGAGGACGGAGTCCGTGAAGCCAAGGTGAGATAAGGTATGGAGGAGGAGGGGATGGTCGACAATGTCAAAGGCAGCAGAGAGGTCAAGGAGGATCAGAATGGAGTAGGAACCATTGGATTTGGCAAGAAGGAGGTCATGGGTGACCTTAGAGAGAGCAGTCTCGGTAGAGTGGAGGGGACGGAAGCCAGATTGGAGGGGGTCTAGGAGAGAATGGGAGTTAAGGAATTCTAAGCATCGATTGTAGACGACTCGTTCTAGGATTTTGGAAAGGAAGGATAGTAGGGAGATAGGGTGATAACTGGAGGGGGAAGTGGGGTCAAGAGCGAGTTTTTTTAGGATGGGGGAGACGTGGGCATGTTTGAAGGCAGCGGGGAAGGAGCCCTTGGAGATTGAGTGGTTAAAAATAGAAGTTAAGGAAGGGAGGAGGGCAGGGGCGATGGTTTTAAGAAGGTGAGAGGGAATGGGGTCCGAGGCGCAGGTGGAGGGGGTGGCACTTGCGAGGAGGGAGGAGATCTCCTCTAAGGATACTGCAGGGAAGGATGGGAAAGTAGGGGAGAGGGCTGGTGGGGGGGAGGGGAGAGGCAGAGGGGTGACTTTGGGGATCTCAGACCTGATTGTGTTGATTTTCGTGAGGAAATAGGTGGCCAGATCATTGGGGGTGAGAGGTGGGGGAGGGGGAGGAACAGGGGGCCTAAGGAGAGAGTTAAAGGTCCAGAACAATCGGCAGGGGTGACGGGCATGGGTGTAGATGAGGGAGGAGAAGAGGTTTTGCCTGGCGGAGGAGAGGGCAGAGTTAAGGCAGGAAAGGATAAATTTGAAGTGTGTGAGGTCGGCTTGGTGCTTGGACTTTCGCCAGCAGCGCTCGGCAGCTTGAGCATAGGAGCGTAGGAGGCGGACGGAGGAGGTGATCCAGGGCTGTGGGTGAGTGGAGCGAGAGTGGCGGAGGGAAAGGGGGGTGAGAGAGTCGAGATGAGTAGAGAGGGTGGGGTTGAGAGCGGAGACCTGATCATCGAGAGTGGGAAGTGAGGACAGGGCGGCAAGGTGAGGAGAGATGCTTTTGGAAAGATGGATGGGATCGAGAGAGCGGAGGTCTCTATGGGGCAGTAGCGAAGATTTGCGGGGGGAGGGAGTGTGAGAGATGAGGCAGGTGAGAAGGGATTTCAGAGTCGGTGAGGGAGAAGATAGTGCAGCGGTAGGAGATGACGAGATCGAGGGTGTGACCGAGTCGGTGAGTGGGCGCGGTATGGTGGAGGAGGAGGTCAGCAGAGTCGAGGAGGGATAGCAGGCGGGCGGCAGAGGAGTCGTCGGGTACATCCATATGGATGTTGAAGTCTCCAAGGATCAGAGTGGGCAGAGAGAAGGAGAGAAGGAAGGTGAGAAAGGGGTCAAGGTGGTTGAAGAAGTCGGAGGTGGGACCGGGAGGGCGGTAGATGACGGCGACAAGTAACTGGAGTGGGTGGTAGAGGCGAATGATATGGGCTTCGAAGGAGGGGAAGGAGAGGGAGGGGGGAGGAGGGATAGCGCGGAAGCGGCAACGGGGCGAGAGGAGGAAGCCGACGCCTCCTCCCTTACCGGTGAGTCTGGGGGAGTGGGAGAAGGAGAGGCCTCCGCTGGAGAGAGCGGCGGCGAAGACTCCCACTTGGCCCCCAAAGGGAGCACGGTTGTTCTTGGCTGGTGTAAACAGTTGAATGTTCAGAGAGCTTGTAGAGTAACTAGTAAAGAGAACTGTCTTTGGACCAGAGGGGAAGTGGGAAAATAGAGAGTATGTAGACTAAGGGACTTATGTGATTGAGGAAAGGAAACTTTAGCAGTGTGAAGTACCTATGGGTTGAAGTCCTGGGTGCACCGAGCCTCGGCCTCACGTCACATTGCTACAGACAGCTGGTCACTGTTTTGTTTAGCCATACAATTTGAAAATCCTACAGATATTCTTTTGCTCTTGCAGGTTTTGGCTGTGAACTTCTACCACCTCCACCAGATCAGTTTGGCCCTCCTGGAGTGCCTCCTCCACCTGTAACTCCTGGCGTAACAGCACTTGCTTTTCCGTCACCCCCCAACTTTCCCCTCCCACCATCATCATCTCAGTCAACTCAAGACTTGAGCAAAGCCCCAACAGTCCAGCCAGATTTCCCCTACAGCCAGTTTGGTAAGCAGTTGTCCACTCTGTCTGGGATATTGTTAATTTCTTTCCAAAAAGGAGTTTGGGACTATGTGTTATGCATGCTCACATGCTTGTATCCTAATACAGTTTGGGAGTTTGGGAATGTCAGATGCTCAGCAGGAGCAGGGCCAAAGTCTTTTGGTAGTCTCTTGTTCTGTGTAGCACTCATACCTCAAAATTGTAAGTTGGTGCTGTTCCCTAGTTCAACCTATCCACACAGTAGGGCAGTATAACTTAGCTAGAAGCAGTGTGGCTCCGTGGAAAGAGCACGGGCTTTAGAGTCAGAATTCATGGGTTCGAATCCCGGCTCGGCCACTTGTCAGCTGTGTGACTTTGGGCAAGTCACTTAACTTCTCTGTGCCTCAGTTACCTCATCTGTAAAATGGGGATTAAGACTGTGAGCCCCACGTGGGACAACCTGATTCCCCTGTGTCTACCCCAGCGCTTAGAACAGTGCTTGGCACATAGTAAGCGCTTAACAAATACCAACATTATTATTATTATTATTAGCTAGGGACCTGTCTTCCCTCTCCCCACACTAGATTTGCAAATGACCAGGGAGCAGCTTTACATATCATTGGTTGTTTTGTTTACCAGCCTCCAGAACTGCCCACCTACAGTTACCTCCCTCTGAAGACGCTGTTGTGGAGATCCTCAAAGCCCCTAGAAATGAGAGAGTTCAAAAGAGAAAGTGACAGGAAAGGATTCACAATGATAAAATTATTGGTCCATAAGCAATTATGACTTATTAGCCTTTCTTAAGGCACTTGAAATGGAGGGTGGCATATTCCCTATCAAGTTTTTGTCAAAGTGGGGAAAACATATTTCTCTATTAGAAAGTGTGTATATGGAAGTACTTTTAATTTTCTGATGTTTGGGGTGAGCAAAACTATGCAGACTCTTGTGACTATCTAATATCAATTTATTTAGACAGAGCCACAGGAACTGGAATGACATCAGCTGTATTTATCACTGTACTAAGCACTTGGGAGAGTACAATACAATGACAAACACATATTCCCTGTTCACAACAAGCTTACAATATAAAGGGGGAAACAGACATTAATATATAGAGAAGCAGCGTGGCTCAGTGGAAAGAGCACGGGCTTTGGAGTCAGGGCTCATGAGTTCGAATCCCAGCTCTGCCACTTGTCGGCTGTGTGACTGTGGGCAAGTCACTTAACTTCTCTGTGCCTCAGTTCCCTCATCTGTAAAATGGGGATTAAGACTGTGAGCCCCACGTGGGACAACCTGATTCCCCTATGTCTACCCCAGCGCTTAGAACAGTGCTCGGCACATAGTAAGCGCTTAACAAATACTTTTATTTATTTATTTTATTTATTTTATTTATATATAAATAATAACACATAATAATCAAATTATTATTACTATTATTATATTTGTTAAGCGCTTATTATGTGCCAGGAACTGTACTAAGCACTGGGGCGCATACAAGAAAATTGGGTTGGACAAGGTCCCTGTCCCACATAGGGCTCACAGTTTCAATCCCCATTTTACAGATGATGTAACTGAGGCCCAGAGAAGTGAAGTGACTTGCCCAAGGTCACACAGAAGACAAGTGGCAGAGCCGGGATGAGAACCCATGACTTTCTGACTTTCTCAGAGCCCGTGCTTTGTCCACTAGACAGTGCTATTTTTTATGTACATAAGTACCTAGGTGTTTTGGGACTGGGAGGGGGAATAAAGTGATCTGGGCAGCAGAAGTACAGAGTTGAGTGGGGAGACACAGGAGCCTGGAAATTCACAAGAAGGCCTATTCAGTAATCAAGATGGGCCAGGATATGAGGAAGGTTAGGAATGAGGAAAGCTTGTTTTATGGGAGAGTTTTTAGCTAACATTAAGTTTTGCCATCCCAGAGTATTTTTTTTTCTTCTACCCATCTAACAGAGTTGGTTGGTGCCTGATAAACTGGAAATGCTGAGGTGTCAACCCAGTGAAATCCAGTGGGATCAAACAAGAATGCACAAATAGCCCACCCCAGTTTATTCCAAGTTTCTCATTTTTTTTGGACAGTGTTCTCTTTGGTTTTTTAATGATATTTGTTAAAAAATGCTTATTTTGTTCCAGGCCTGTACATTCAAGATAATCAGGTTGGACACAGTCCCTGTCCCACATGAGGCTCAGTCTTAATCCCAATTTTACAGATGAGGTCGCTAAGGCACAGAGAAGTTAAGTCACTTGCCCAAGGTCACACAGCATTCATTCATTCATTCAATCATATTTATTGAGCACTTACTGTGTGCACAGCACTGCATAGTGTACAGTTCAAGACTAAATAGTCACATTCTTTGCTCACAAGGAGTTTATAGTCTTGAGGGGACAGCAGAAAAGTGGCGGGGTCAGGATTGGAACCCAGATCTTTTTGACTCCCAGCCTGTTCTCTACCCAGTAGGCCATGTTGCTTCTTTAAATCCACTTTAACTGATAGGCTGATTCAGTTGAATGCTGAAAAATCAACTGGGAATAAGCTGCTCAGGGATTACAGCCCTATGTTTCTACAGTTACCGGCAAACAGCTGGGGAAAAAAACCAAAACCTGATATACGTCATTATGACTTATATTTTCCTCTTTACAGATGATTTCCTGGAAGTCTGATATGGTTGAATCATTTCTACCCTAGCAAATAGCACAGTGCTTGACACATATTAAGTGGTTAAAAACTAATATAACTGTTACTAAAGTCCCTTTAATAATAGCACTATTTTCACCCCAGTCTTCAAAGATCGTAAATGTTTGGGATTCTGCGCATAAGGTTTGCAAGATATGCTGACAGATTGCTATCAAAAGGTAGTTTAACAATCTTACATATTTTCCCTTTAAAAGCAAATGCATAAAAAATAGATACATTTTTAAATCCAGTAACCCATATTGTGATTTTTCCCATTTTGTAAACATTTCCAACATGTAAAACCTGTTTTTTTAACTAGTGAAAATGTGAAGCTCCTGGTAGCATAATCATAAATCCTAGTATTTGTTTCTCCTTTTCCTTATTCCTCTACAAATGTAGCTGTCTGAACAAAGCTGCCTGCTGTTAGTCATCCCGGCTAGCTCATCTCTTATTAGGGTGTGGGTGCCTTTTCTCAAAATTTAGAGTTTTTTATACTCTTATGGTTAGGCTGAGCAGTGATAAATTAACTACGTTGTATTTTTAATCAATATTCTTAAACAGGGAATGAACATTTTTTATAAAGACCATTTTACCTTTGTTTTTGTTTTGGATTCTGGAGCAGGTTAATTAGAAAATGTGTTTCGAAAATGTTTCTTTTTCCCATTAAAGAGTCAAATAATAAGAAAAACAAAACCCCATAGTAGCAAAAACTGATTTTCTAACAACTTCACCTGAGTCTTCTTTGACAAATTTGTCGCAGTGACAAGATTTTATATTCATATGGTTCTTTCTTTGCTTGACATTAGGGATTTGGCAATTTATGAAAGCAGAAACAGCATGGCCTAGTGGATAGGGCACGGGCCAGGGAGTACATAAGGACCTTGGTTCTAATATTGCCTCCACCACTTGTCTGTATGTGACCTTGGGCAAGTCACTTCACTTATCTGGGCCTCAGTTCCTTCAGTTCCTTCATCCTCTGTGGAATAATAATAATAATAATAATGTTGGTACTTGTTAAGCGCTTACTATGTGCAGAGCACTGTTCTAAGCGCTGGGGTAAACACAGGGGAACCAGGTCGTCCCACGTGGGGCTCACAGTCTTAATCCCCATTTTACAGATGAGGGAACTGAGGCACAGAGAAGTTAAGTGACTTGCCCACAGTCACACAGCTGACAAGTGGCAGAGCTGGGATTCGAACTCATGAGCCCTGACTCCAGAGCCTGTGCTCTTTCCACTGCGCCACACTGCTTCTATCCAACTGGATTATCTTGTATCTACCCCAGCGCTTAGAGCAGGGTCTGGAACCAAGTAACACTCAACAAATACATAATTATTATTATTACCAGAATAGTAAATTGGGCACATGATAATGTTTCAAGGACAAAACAGAGAAAATGACCACCTATGGAAGGGAGGGAAAGCAGAGCAAAGAAAAGAAACATTGAATTTGAATATGCTGAAACTTTTGATTTATCAGAATGTAGAATTCCATTCGGGTACAAGCTGGCCATGAACTCTTGAACGTTTTGGCTCCTTCCTCCAAGCCCTTATGCTGGTGTCTTGCAAACTCCTTACTTTCATGGACTTCACTCTTTGGCACTGCGATTTAAATGTATCCACTGAAGTGTACATCTTCACACTATCATATCAACTGGATCTGATTCCAGGAGTCAAGAATACTGGCTGTATGGGTTGGTTTAGTCTTAACTGGAAATACCGTGGAAATTCAAGGAAATGTAATTGTTTGTGATTAACCAAATGAACTCTATTTCAATATGACAAGTCAAACTCTTGGTGGAATTATATTAACATAGGATCAGTTGGCTGTGGAAATCATTGTTAAGTACAAGAAATGTACATTCTGAGTTTCATTTTGTACAATATTTTACTTTATAACTCATCATCATTGGTGCACCATCAAACCTAAGGGCAAGTTTCTTGAACAATTTATCGCATCCTAGAATCTGGGGCTACTCTGCTTCTTTTTATGCTAGTGGTCTCTAATTCCAAGTTTTTATTCCTTTCTTTGCTTCCTTCCATCCTTAAGAGAGAACTTCAAAATATCTCAGTATCCTACCTCTGTCTATTGTAAAACTTCTTGGGAAGCACCTGAGACGTTTTTGGAGCCAGTTTTCCCCCCTGCCATGACTTCCTTTAGAGAAGGATGGCAGGGGATTGGCCATGTATTCTGCTCCCCACATTGGCCTCTGTCCAGAAGGCTGGTAGAATGCTGAATGGCATGGCCCCTTCCTGGGGATGGAACTCAGCGTGCCCAGACCTGGGATGGGAAGAGAGAGGGGGCTTGGGCAGAAAACAACTGCACAAGGTGCCAAGTCACCCCACTGTGCCATTTCCCATCAGCAGAAGCAGCTATGCTCTACTAAACCTACTAATTCAGCTCACATAGATGGAGAATCCTCTTGCTGGAAAGGATTACATTCTGTTGAAAAATATCCCACCCAAGTAATAAGTTGTTAGGCCAGCATTTTATTCATTTATTCAACAAAAGATATCAGTGGCCATTAGGTGGCCAAAGACCACTGGTCCCGCTTCCCTTGGTGACGCAGCACCAAGTCCCTCCCTCTAGTCTGACCTTTCCCCTCAAGTCCTATTTGTTCGTGCACTGGATTGGCATATCACGTGCTGCTCCGCCCCATCTGTTGTTGTCTTCATTATGCCCTTATTATATGCCAAGCTCTCTCATTACCAGCTCTAGGTCCTCCAGAGAACCCTCTTTGGCTGAAAAAGTCTTCAGCAAGAAGTCTTCAGCAAGTGTAGAAGTTGGGTTTCAAGGTTAGGGGTAGCAGTAAGTGATTGGTTGCGGCTAAGGTTGCTGATAGGGTGGATCCTGGCCTTGCCAGTTGCCGTTTTCATTCATTCATTCATTCATTCATTCATTCATTCATTCATTCATTCATTCATCCATTCATCCATCCATCCATCCATTCATTCATTCATTCGTATTTATTGAGCACTTACTATGTGCAGAGCATTGTACTAAGCACTTGGAATGTACAAATCAGTAACAGATTGAGACAGTCCCTGCCGTTTGACGGGCTTACAGTCTAATCGTGGGAGACGGACACACAAGACAATGGCAATAAATAGAATCAAGGGGAAGAACATCTCATTAAAGCAATAGCAAATAAATAGAATCACAGTGATGTACATCTCATTAAAAAAATAAATAGGGTAGTGAAGATATATACAGTTGAGCGGACGAGTACAGTGCTGAGGGGATGGAACGGGAGAGGGGGAGGAGCAGAGAGAAAGGGGGGAGAAGAGGGTTTAGCTGCGGAGAGGTTAAGGGGAGGGTAGAGGGAGCAGAGGGAAAAGGGGAGCTCAGTCTGGGAAGGCCTCTTGGAGGAGGTGAGCTTTAAGTAGGGTTTTGAAGAGGGGAAGAGAATGAATTTGGCAGAGGTAAGGAGGGAGGGTGTTCCGGGACCGTGGGAGGATGTGGCCCAGAGGTTAACGGTGGGATAGGCAAGAACGGGGAATGGTGAGGAGGTGGGTGGCAGAGGAACGGAGCAGGCAGGTGGGCAGTAGAAAGAGAAGGGAGGAGAAGTAGGAAGGGGCAAGGTGATGGAGAGCCTTGAAGCAATCACTGGAGGTTTTTAAGAAGGGGAGTGACATGCCCAGAGCATTTCTGCAGGAAGATGAGCCGGGCAGCGGAGTGAAGAATAGACTGGAGTGGGGAGAGACAGGAGGAAGGGAGATCAGAGAGAAGGCTGACATAGTAATCTAGCCGGGATATTACAAAAGCCTATAGCAGTAAGGTAGCCGTTTGGGTGGAGAGGAAAGGGCGGATCTTGGCGATATTGTAAAGGTGAGACCGGCAGGTCTTGGTAAAGGATCGGATGTATGGAGTGAATGAGAGAGCTGAGTCAAAGATGACACCGAGGTTGAGGGCCTGAGAGACAGGAAGGATGGTCGTACCATCCACGATGATAGGAAAGTTAGTGAGAGGACCGGGTTTGGGAGAGAAGATGAGGAGCTCAGTTTTGGTCATGTTGAGTTTTAGATGGCGGGCACACATCCAGGTAGAGACCTCCTGGAGGCAGGAGGAGATATGAGCCTGAAAGGACTGGGAAAGGACAGGGGCAGAGATGTAGATCTGTGTGTCATCTGCATAGAGATGATAGTTGAAGCTGTGAGAGCGGATGAGTTCACCGAGGGAGGGAGTGTATATGGAAAACAGAAGAGAGCCAAGAACTGACCCTTGAGGAACTCCAACAGTTAGAGGATGGGATGGGGAGGAGGAGCCTGCGAAGGAGACCGAGAATGACCAGCCAGAGAGATAAGAGGAGAACCAGGAGAGGACGGAGTCCGTGAAGCCAAGGTGAGATAAGGTGCGGAGGAGAAGGGGATGGTCGAGAGTGTCAAAGGCAGCTGAGAGGTCAAGGAGGATTAGGATAGAGAAGGAGCCATTGGATTTGGCAAGAAGGAGGAGGTCATGGGTGACCTTAGAGAGAGCAGTCTCGGTAGAGTGGAGGGGATGGAAGCCAGATTGGAGGGGGTCAAGGAGAGAATTGGAGTTAAGGAATTCTAAGCAGCGAGTGTAGATGACTCGTTCTAGGATCTTAGAAAGGAAGGGTAGTAGGGAGATAGTTTTCCTGAGTGGGAACTCAATACAAACTAATCAGTATACGTATTCAGTGACAGTAATGCATATTCATATTCATCGAGAGTAATAATGATGATGATGATGATGGTATTTGTTAAGCGCTTATATATACGAGTAGGGTTAAGGCTTGACCACAGTTCCATTGACATGTTTATATTAATAACTGCTCCCACCCCCAAAAGGTGTACGCTCCCTGTGGGTGGGGGATACATCTATCAACTCTTTTGCACTGGACTCTCCCAAGCACTTAGTACATTGTTGTGCATAAAGGAACCACTCAATAAATGCTACTAATGGATTGATTGATTACTGTGTTCTCCTACATCCATCTCAAAATGTTCGAATGGATGTTAGATATGGAGTATGGTTAATTATGAAGCATGCAGCGTGACATTTAGACTCAGGTTTCATATTTATTCAAAAGTAGTTTGTAATTTAATTGATGAAGGTTTTCTGACGATACAGATTCCCTCAGAAAAGTGTTTCTTTGGTGCATTTGCATTAGGAATGATTTTAATGGATTTTAATGGAAGCAGCGTGGCTCAGTGGAAAGAGCATGGGCTTTGGAGTCAGAGGTCATGGGTTCGAATTCCAGCTCTGCCACCTGTCAGCTGTGTGACTGTGGGCAAGTCACTTAACTTCTCTGTGCCTCAGTTACCTCATCTGTAAAATGGGGATTTAGACTGTGAGCCCCACATGGGACAACCTGATCCCCCGTGTCTAACCCAGCGTTTAGAACAGTGCTCTGCACGTAGTAAGCGCTTAACAAATACCAACATTATCATTATTATTATTGTCTATCTTTTGCTCTAAGCTACTGCATCAGCCTCCTTATTGACAGAAGTTCCTGCCTTCTGTCTCTCCCCACTTTAGTCCATACTTCAGTTTGATTCCTGGATCATTTTTTTTTTAAAGTTCAGTCCACACCTCCCCATTGCTCAAGAATGTCCAGTAGTTCCCCATCCACTTCCGCATCAAACAAAAACTACTTATCACTGCTTTAAAGTACTCAATCAGCTTGCCCCAACCTATGTTACCTCACTACTCTCAGCCCAGCCCACACACTCCACTCGTTTACTACCAGCTCATTCACTGTTTTCCACTCTTACCTATCTTGCCACCAACCTCTTTCCCACAGCCTCCATAGCTTGGAAGCCTCTTCCTCTCCATTCACTCATTCATTTAGTTATATTTATTGAGCACTTACTGTGTGCAAAACAATGTACTGAGCACTTGGGAGAGAGAATATAATACAACAGCAAACAGACCCATTCCCTATCCACAACAACCTCACAATCTAGAGGGGGAGACAAGTGATTAATATAGTGCTTTGCACACAGTAAGCACTCAATAAATATGAATGAATGATGCATATATTAATATTCATTTAAAAATAAATGAATAAAATACAGTTATATACATATGTGTTGTGGGAATGGGAGGATGAATGAAGGGAGAAAGTCAGGGGAACACCGAAGGGAATGGTAGAAGGGGAAAGGAGGGCTTACTAAGGAAGCCTTTTTGGAAATGTACCTTCAATAAGGCTTTCAAGTGGGGAAGAGTAATTACATATCTGAATTGAGGAGGGAAGGTGTTCCAGGCCAGAGGGAGGATGTGGGCGAGATGTCAGCAGTGAGATAGACATGATCAAGGTACAGTGAAAAGGTCAGCATTAGAGGAGTGAAGTGTGCAGGCTGGGCTGTAGCAGGAGAGTAGTGAGGTGGGATAGGAGGGGACAAGGGGATTAAGTGCTTTAAAGCGAGTGGAGAGTTTGTTTGATGTGAAGGTGGATGGGCAACCACTGGAGTTTCTTGAGAAGTGGGGAAACATGGTCTGAATGTATTTGAAGGAAAATGATCTGGGCAGCAGAGTGACTTTGGCCTGGAGTGGGGAGAGACAGGAGGCAGGGAGATCAGCAAGGAGGCTGATGCAGTAATCAAGGTGAGTAGGATAAGTGATGCAGTAATCAAGGTGGGATAGGATAAGTGCTTGCATTAATTAATCAATTAATTCATTACCTCCTCACATCCTCACCCCACCTCCTCACCGTTCCCCATTCTCGCCTATCCCGCCGTTGACCCCTGGGCCACATCCTCCCGCTGTACTGGAATGCCCTCCCTCCTCACCTCTGCCAAACTAACTCTCTTCCCCTCTTCAAAGCCCTACTGAGAGCTCACCTCCTCCAAGAGGCCTTCTCAGACTGAGTTTCCCCTTTTCCCTCTGCTCCCTCTGCTGCCTCTCTGCCCCCCTTCACCTCCCCTCAGCTAAACCCCTTTCCCCCCTTTCCCTCTGCTCCTCCCCCTCCCTCCTCCCCTCAGCACTGTGTTCATCTTCTCATTTGTATATATTTTTATTACCCTATTTATTTTGTTAATAAGATGTATATCCCCTTGATTCTATTTATTGCTATTGTTTTTGTCTCTCTCCCCGAATTAGACTGTAAGCCCATCAATTGGCAGGGATTGTCTCTATCTGTTGACAAGTTGTACATTCCAAGTGAATAGTAAAGTGCTCTGCACATAGTAAGCACTCAATTACTACTACTGAATGAATGAATGAAAGAATGAATGAATGAATGAGAATTAGAAAGGGACCCAGAACTGAACCTTGAGGGACGGACACCCACAATTAAGGGGATGGAGGGCAGAGGAGGAGCCCATGGAACAGACTGAGAATAGCGGCCAGAGATATAGGAGGAGAACCAGGAGAGGAGGGTGTCAGTGAAGATGAGGTTGGATAATATTTCCAGGAGAAGTGGGTGGTTGACAGTGTCAAAGGCATCTGAGAAGTTGAGGAGGATTAGGATGGAGTAGAGGCCATTGGATTTAACAAGAATAAGATTACTGGTGACTTTTGAGAAGGTGATTTCTGTGGAGTAGAGGGGACAGTAGCCAGATTGGAGGTAGCCAAGGAGAGAACTGGAGTAGAGGAACTTGAGACAACAGGTGTAGATAGCTTGCTCAAGGAGTTTGGAGAGAAATGGTAGCAGAGAGCTGGGGCGATAACTGGAGGGAGCCATGGGGCCAGGGAAGAGCCTTTTTTACGATAGGGGAGATATGGGCATGTTCAAAAGCAGTGGGAAGAAGCCATTGGAGAGTGAACAGTTGAGGAAGGCGGTTAGGGAGGGAAGAAGGGAAGGGGCAAATGCTTTGATTAACTGTGAAGGAATGGGGTAGGATGCACAGGTGGAGGGGGTGTATTTTGAGAGAAGGCAGATTTCCTCTAGAGATACTGCTGGTAAAGATGGGAGAGTTGAAGAATGGGCAGGAGAGGAGAGGGACTAGAGGGGGCAGAGGAGATTTTAGAGCGATCATGCTAGATAGTGTCAATTTTCTTGATAACTGGGGTCAGGAGATTCATTCATGCATTAAATCATACTTACTATGTGCACAGCATTGTAATAAGCACTTGGAAAGTACAATTCAGCCACAGAAACAATCTCTATTAAACAATGGGCTCACAGTCTAGAAGGGAGAGAGAGAGAACAAAACAAAACAAGTAACAGGCATCAATACCATCAAAATAAATAGAATTATAGATATAAACACATCATTAATAAAATAAAATAATAAATATGTACAAATATATACAAGCGCCATGGGGTGGGGAAGGGGCTAGAGCAGATGAAGGGAGTAGGAGTGATGGGAGGGAGGAGCAGAGGAAAAGGGTGGGGAAGGCAGCGGGATGGGGGGTTTAAGGAGGGAGTTAAACATGTGGAACAACTAGCAAGGGCAATGGGCATGGGTGTCAATAAGGAAGGAGAAATAATATTCATTCATTCATTGATTCAATAGTATTTATTGAGCGCTTACTATGTGCAGAGCACTGTACTAAGCGCTTGGGATGAACAAGTCGGCAACAGATAGAGACAGTCCCTGCCATTTGACGGGCTTACAGTCTAATCGGGGGAGACGGACAGACAAGAACAATGGCATTAAATAGAGTCGAGGGGAATAACATCTCGTAAAAACAATGACAACTAAATAGAATCAAGGCGATGTACATTTCATAAACAAAATACATAGGGTAATGAAAATATATACAGTCGAGCGGACAAGTACAGTGCTGAGGGGATGGGAAGAGAGAGGGGGAGGAGCAGAGGGAAAGGGGGAAAAGAGGGTTTAGCTGTGGAGAGGTAAGGGGGAGTGGTAGAGGGAGTAGAGGGAGAAGAGGAGCTCAGTCTGGGAAGGCCTCTTGGAGGAGGTGAGTTTTAAGTAGGGCTTTGAAGAAGGGAAGAGAATCAGTTTGGCGGAGGTGAGGAGGGAGGGCGTTCCAGGACCGCGGGAGGACGTGACCCAGGGGTCGACGGCGGGATAGGCGAGACCGAGGGACGGTGAGGAGGTGGGCGGCAGAGAAGCGGAGCGTGCGGGGTGGGCGGTAGAAAGAGAGAAGGGAGGAGAGGTAGGAAGGGGCAAGGTGATGGAGAGCCTTCAAGCCTAGAGTGAGGAGTTTTTGTTTGGAGCAGAGGTTGATAGGCAACCACTGGAGTTGTTTAAGAAGGGGAGTGACATGCCCAGATCGTTTCTGCAGGAAGATGAGCCGGGCAGCGGAGTGAAGAATAGACTGGAGCAGGGCGAGAGAGGAGGGAGGTCAGAGAGAAGGCTGACACGGTAGTCTAGCCGGGATATAACGAGAGCCCGTAGCAGTAAGGTAGCCGTTTGGGTGGAGAGGAAAGGGTGGATCTTGGCGATATTGTAAAGGTAAAACCGGCAGGTCTTGGTAACGGATATGATGTGTGGGGTGAACCAGAGAGACGAGTCATGGATGACACCGAGATTGCGGGCCTGAGAGATGGGAAGGATGGTCGTGCCATCCACGGTGATAGAGAAGTCTGGGAGAGGACCAGGTTTGGGAGGGAAGATGAGGAGCTCAGTCTTGCTCATGTTGAGTTTTAGGTGGCGGGCCAACATCCAGGTGGAGACGTCCCGGAGGCAGGAGGAGATGTGAGCCTGAAGGGAGGGGGAGAGGACAGGGGCAGAGATGTAGATCTGTGTGTCATCTGCGTAGAGATGATAGTCAAAGCCGTGAGAGCGAATGAGTTCACCGAGTGAGTGAGTGTAAAATGGAGAACAGAAGAGGGCCAAGAACTGACCCTTGAGGAACTCCAACAGTTGAAGGATGGGAGGGGGAGGAGGCGCCAGCAAAGGAGACCGAGAATGACCGGCCAGAGAGGTAAGAGGAGAACCGGGAGAGGACGGAGTCCGTGAAGCCAAGGTGAGATAAGGTATGGAGGAGGAGGGGATGGTCGACAGTGTCAAAGGCAGCAGAGAGGTCAAGGAGGATCAGAATGGAGTAGGAACCATTGGATTTGGCAAGAAGGAGGTCATGGGTTACCTTTGAGAGAGCAGTCTCGGTAGAATGGAGGGGATGGAAGCCAGATTGGAGGGGGTCTAGGAGAGAATGGGAGTTAAGGAATTCTAAGCATCGATTGTAGACGACTCGTTCTAGGATTTTGGAAAGGAAGGGTAGTAGGGAGATAGGGCGATAACCGGAGGGGGAAGTGGGGTCAAGAGCGAGTTTTTTTAGGATGGGGGAGACGTGGGCATGTTTGAAGGCAGCGGGGAAGGAGCCCTTGGAGATTGAGTGGTTAAAAATAGAAGTTAAGGAAGGGAGGAGGGCAGGGGCGATGGTTTTAATAAGGTGAGAGGGAATGAGGTCCGAGGCGCAGGTGGAGGAAGTGGCACTTGCGAGGAGGGAGGAGATCTCCTCTGAGGATACTGCAGGGAAGGATGGGAAAGTAGGGGAGAGGGTTGGTGGGGGGGAGGGGAGAGGCGGAGGGGTGACTTTGGGGAGCTCAGACCTGATTGTGTTGATTTTCGTGAGGAAATAGGTGGCCAGATCATTGGGGGTGAGAGGTGGGGGAGGGGGAGGAACAGGGGGCCTAAGGAGAGAGTTAAAGGTCTGGAACAATCGGCGGGGGTGACGGGCATGGGTGTAGATGAGGGAGGAGAAGAGGTTTTGCCTGGCGGAGGAGAGGGCAGAGTTAAGGCAGGAAAGGATAAATTTGAAGTGTGTGAGGTCGGTTTGGTGCTTGGACTTTCGCCAGCAGCGCTCGGCAGCTCGAGCATAGGAGCGTAGGAGGAGGACGGAGGAGGTGATCCAGGGCTGTGGGTTAGTGGAGCGAGAGCGGTGGAGGGAAAGGGGGGCGAGAGAGTCGAGATGAGTAGAGGGTGGAGTTGAGAGTGGAGACCTGATCATCGAGAGTGGGAAGAGAGGACAGGGCGGCAAGGTGAGGAGAGATGCTTTTGGAAAGACGGATGGGATCGACAGAGCGGAGGTCTCTGTGGGGCAGTAGTGAAGATTTGCAGGGGGAGGGAGTGTGAGAGATGAGGCAGGTGAGAAGGTTATGGTCAGAGAGAGGGATTTCAGAGTTGGTGAGGGAGGAGATAGTGCAGCGGTAGGAGATGACGAGATCGAGGGTGTGACCGAGTCGGTGAGTGGGCGCGGTATGGTGGAGGAGGAGGTCGGCAGAGTCGAGGAGGGATAGCAGGCGGGCGGCAGAGGAGTCGTCGGGTACATCCATATGGATGTTGAAGTCTCCAAGGATCAGAGTAGGCAGAGAGAAGGAGAGAAGGAAGTTGAGAAAGGGGTCAAGGTGGTTGAAGAAGTCGGAGGTGGGACCGGGAGGGCGGTAGATGACAGCGACAAATATCTGGAGTGGGTGGTAGAGGCGAATGATATGGGCTTCGAAGGAGGGGAAGGGGGGGGAGGGGGATAGTGCGGAAGCAGCAACGGGGCGAGAGGAGGAAGCCGACGCCTCCTCCCTTACCGGTGAGTCTGGGGGAGTGGGAGAAGGAGAGGCCTCCGCTGGAGAGAGCGGCGGCAGAGACCGTGTCTTCGGGAGAGGGCCACGTTTCCGAAAGGGCGAGGAGGAGGAGAGAGCAGGAGAGGAAAAGGTCATGGATGAAAGGTAGCTTACCTGTAATAGAGCGGGGGTTCCAGAGGCCACACTTGAAAGTAGCTGTGGGTGCAAGGGGGGGGGGACGGGCTGGGGGAGAGGAGGGTTTGGATGGGAAGGAGGTGGCAGGGCCCTGGACGAGGAGAGGGGGATAATAATAATAATAATGTTGGTATTTGTTCAGCGCTTACTATCTGCAGAGCACTGTTCTAAGCGCTGGGGTAGACAGAGGGGAATCAGGTTGTCCCACGTGGGGCTCACAGTCTTCATCCCCATTTTACAGATGAGGTAACTGAGGCACAGAGAAGTGAAGTGACTTGCCCAAGGTCACACAGCAGACAAGTGGTAGAGCTGGGATTCGAACTCATGACCTCTGACTCCAAAGCCCGTGCTCTTTCCACTGAGCCACGCTGCTTCTAAGCTTCTAAGCAGGGGATGAGGGGTAGCGGTGGGACAGGCGGACTGGGATGGGGCGTGGGTGGGGAAGAGAGAAGGGGGGAGGGGATGAGGAGGGGGTTTGGTGGGGGGGAAGAGGGGTAGCGCTGGTAAAGTGGGGTTCTAGGGCGGGGGGGTGGGAGTAGACAGGAGAGAGCGGGAAAGAGCTGAGCGACAGAGGGGAAGGGGAAAGGGAGGTTAGGAAGGGGCGGGAGAGAGGAGGGGGGGGAGGGACATGGCGAGGCCAGAGAGGTGGGTGGCAGCACTGACAACAATAAACAGTAACAAACGAAATCGGTAGTATAGCAACATGATACAGTATGATACAATACAGTAATGTTAATATAGCAACATGATACAGTATGATACAATATAGTAGTGTAAATAAACGGGCGATGACCAGGGTCGGCGGTAGGCTCGATTAAGGGGCGACCTGATCAAACTCAAAGTCAGGCGGCTGGTGAGGCCAGAGAGGTGGGTGGCAGCACTGAAGACAATAAACAGTAACAAGCGAAATCGCTAATATAGCTACATGGTACAGTAAGGCACAATACAATAGTGTTAATAAGCAGGCGCTGACCAGGGTCGGGCGACAAGCCAACCCTACCCGATCAGACTCAAAGTCAAGCGGCCAGCGGCCGAGAGAGTCCCAGAGCTCATGACCAAATAACCCTGTGGCGGCGGGGGGGGGCCCTGAGGTTGTCTGGGGTGGGTGGCGGCCGTAGGCGGCGGCTAAGGTAAGGTAACGAGGTGAGAACAAGGACATCGTCGCCCGGGGCTGGGGCTGGGGAGATGGATCACCTTAAGGGGGAAGAGGGAGTGAGGGCTTCCCAAAATGGCCGCCTCAGGCGGGGTGGGGGAGCGGTTGGGGAGCACAAAGTCCCCGGACCCGAGCAGGGGGACACAATGTCCCCCGAGGACACAATGTCCCCAGGACCCGAGCAGGGGGACACAATGCCCCCAGGGTCGAGAAGGGGAGCGCAATGTCCCTGGGCCCGAGCCGGGGGGGGTGGAATGGGAGCTGGTGGCTGGGGGGTCTGTCGGGGCGAAGATACTTAGTGTCGGAGTTCCCGAGCGGGGGTGCGGAGGTCCAGGTTGCGAAAGGCTGAGGCGGGCGCGGGTCCGGGCAGTCCGAGGCTCAGCTCCCCGGTGGAGGCGGAGGAAGCGCAGATGAGTCGGCGAGCGGCAGGCGAAGCGGGGGGGCTTGTCGGGAATCGGGGCCGGGTGGGCCGAGGCTGCGCCTCAGGGGAGCAGAGATCCCGAGCCCACGAGGTAATGGCTCCAAGGGTCCGGGCGATGACAAGGCTCAGCTTCCCGGGAGAGGGGGGGTGGTCTCGGCGTGGATGAGTCGGCGGTCGGCGGCCAAAAAGCTGCTAAAGTCAGCGGTCGGTAGCCAAAAAGGCTGCTAAAGAGCTAGCCTGGAAACGGGGGGCAGGCAGCCCAAGGAACCGCCGCCTGGGAGGAGAGCTCCAGAGTCCATGTGGTGGTCGATTCGGCTGGGAAGAGGGGGACCGGTATTTCTATTATATGGCAGACCATATATGCCAGAACACCACTATTCCAACCTTAAAAGCAGCCTTCTCTCTGACCTCCCTTCCTCCTCTCTCGCCCCTCTCCAGTCTATTCTTCACTCCGCTGCCCGGCTCATCTTCCTGCAGAAACGATCTGGGCATGTCACTCCCCTTCTTAAACAACTCCAGTGGTTGCCTATCGACCTCCGCTCCAAACAAAAACTCCTCACTCTAGGCTTCGAGGCTCTCCATCACCTTGCCCCTTCCTACCTCTCCTCCCATCTCTCTTTTTACCACCCACCCCGCACGCTCCGCTCCTTTGCCGCCCACCTCCTCACCGTCCCTCGGTCTCGCCTATCCCGCCGTTGACCCCGGGCCACGTCCTCCCGCGATCCTGGAACGCCCTCCCTCCTCACCTCCGCCAAACTGATTCTCTTTCCCTCTTCAAAACCTTACTCAAAAATCACCTCCTCCAAGAGGCCTTCCCAGACTGAGCTCCTCTTCCCCCTCTACTCCCTCTGCCATCCCCCCTTTACCTCTCCGCAGCTAAACCCTCATTTTCCCCTTTTCCCTCTGCTCCTCCACCTCTCCCTTCCCATCCCCACAGCACTGTACTCGTCCGCTCAACTGTATATATTTTCGTTACCCTATTTATTTTGTTAATGAATTGTACATCGCCTCGATTCTATTTAGTTGCCATTGTTTTTACGAGATGTTCTTCCCCTCGACTCTATTTATTGCCATTGTTCTTGTCTGTCCATCTCCCCCGATTCGACTGTAAGCCCATCAAACGGCAGGGACTGTCTCTATCTGTTGCCGACTTGTTCATCCCAAGCGCTTAGTACAGTGCTCTGCACATAGTAAGTGCTCAATAAATACTATTGAATGAATACTAAGGTCACTTCTCCATGAAGACGCCTTACCAGATTAAGCCCTCTTTTTCCCAGCTCACTCTTCTTATGCTTCATCTATGCACTTCAATCTGTGACCTTTGGACATTTAATAATAATAATAATGTTGGTATTTGTTAAGCGCTTACTATGTGCCGAGCACTGTTCTAAGCGCTGGGATAGACAGAGGGGAATCATCTTGTCCCACGTGGCGCTCACAGTCTTAATCCCCATTTTACAGATGAGGGAACTGAGGCACAGAGAAGTTAAGTGACTTGCCCACAGTCACACAGCTGACAAGTGGCAGAGCTGGGATTCGAACTCATGAGCCCTGACTCCAAAGCCCGTGCTCTTTCCACTGAGCCACGCTGCTTCTCTAAACATTTGATAGTAACCCCAACCCCCAATAACAGTAACAATAATGTTGGTATTTGTTATGCGCTTACTGTGTGCCAAGCACTGTTCTAAGCGCTGGGGTAGATACAAGGTAATCAGATTGCCCCATGTAGGGTTCTCAGTCTTCATCCCCATTTTACAGATGAGGTAACAGGCACAGAGAAGTTAAGTGACTTACCTAAGGTCACACAGCTGACAAGCGGCACAGCCAGTATTAGAACCCATGACCTCTGACTCCTAAACCTGGGCTCTTTCCACTGAGCCACACCTGATCATGTGTGTACATATGAGAAGCAGAATGGCACAGTGGATAGAGTATGGGCCTGAGTCAGAAGGACATGGGTTCTAATTCTGGCCTCACACTTGTCTGCTGTGTGATCTTGGGTAAGTCACTTCACTGCTCTGGGTCTCAGTTACCTCATTGGTAAAATGGGGATGGAGATTGTAAGACCAACATGGGATGGGGACTGGGCCCACCCAGTCTGCTTGCATCCACGCCAGTGCTTAGAACAGTGGCTGGCACATTGTAAGAGCTTAACAAAGGGCATAATTATTAGTATTATTATTATCATCATTATTACTATATCTTAAAATTATCAATTATTTATTCATATTAATGTCTGTCTCCCCCTTTTGATTGTAAATTAGGGGAAGCAGCATGGCCTACTGTATAGATCATGGATCTTGGTGTCAGAAGGACCTGGATTCTAATTCCAACTCCACCATTTGTCTACTTTGTAATCTTGGGTGAGTCGTTTCACTTCTCTGTGCCTCAGTTACTTCATCTGTAAAACTGGGATTAAGTGTGTAAACCCCATGTGGTACAGGGATTGTGTCCAACCTGAAATATAATAAGCACTTAATAAATACTATTAATAATGATGGTATGTGTTAAGTGCTTACTGTGTGCGAACCGCTTACTGTGTGCCAAACACTGGTGTTCTAAGCACTGGGGTGGATACAAGGTAATCAGGTTGTCCCACATGGGGCTCATAGTCTTAATCCCCATTTTACAGATGCGGTAACTGAGTCACAGAGAAGTTAAGCAGCATGGCTCAGTGGAAAGATCATGGGCTTGGGAATCAGAGGTCATGGGTTTGAAGCCTGGCTCTGCTATTTGTCAACTGTGTGACCACGGACAAGTCACAACTTCTCTGGGCCTAAATTACCTCATCTGTAAAATGGGGATTAAGACTGTCAGCCTCACGTGGGACAACCTGATTACCCTGTATATACCCCAGCTCTTAGAACAGTGCTTTGCACAGAGTAAGTGCTTACCAAATACCAACATTATTAAGTGGCTTGTCCAAAGTCACTTTATTGCCATTGTTCTTGTCTGTCCGTCTCCCCGGATTAGACTGTAAGCCCGTCAAAGGGCAGGGACTGTATCTGTTGCGGACTTGTTCATTCCAAGTGCTTAGTACAATGCTCTGCACATAGTAAGTGCTCAATAAATACTATTGAATGAATGAATAAAAGTCATACAGCTGGTAAGTGGCAGATCTGGGATTAGAACCCATGATTACTACTATTTTTATTATTATTATGCTCATGTGTCTGATAATTCTGTAGTACTGTTTTCTCCCAAGTACTTAGTACAATGCTCTGCACATATTAATCATTAGTAAATACGATTAGTTGATTGATATCTAAGAGTACACCACTATACCCCAATTCAAAGCCTTATTGAAAATATCAAATCTACTCCAAGTGGCCTTTTCGGATTAAGTCGCTATTTCCCCTACACCTCCTTCCTTCTGCAACATTCATGCACTTATATTGTCCTCTCCCAAATGTTTACTATAGTGCTTTGCACACTGTAAGCCCTCAATAAATTCCATTGATTGATTGATATATTTACTTGGATCTCTACCCTTTCAGCACTTGATATTCATTCCACTCTCATACAACTAAAAAATATAAATTTCTGTAATTAAATGAAAGCCTGTCTCCCTCTCTAGCCCGAAGCTCATTTTAGCAGAGAAGGTTTCTATCAAATCCGTTCAACTTTACACTCCCTAGCCCGTAATGTTCAATAAATAACACATTGATTGATTATGGTTGTGAGGGACAGCACATTTGGCTCCTTGAATAGGTACCATCAGCATCTCTTATACAAGCTATAGTCAATGTCAAAGGACAAGGCACTATTAAGCAGCAAAGTCCTGGAAAAGTCAGTATTTTAGCATTAGTTCATCTAAACTCAACAACACGAAGTGGAAAATTTAAGAAAAATGCATTGCAGTCGAGTAGCCAAACAGCAGCTCTCAAGAATGATGAAAATGGGAAAGCCACTGGAAGCATAACTGAGGAAAGATGATGAAAATGGAAAAGTCACTGGAAGCATAACTGAGGAAATGCTTTAAGAATAAATTGAACTTTTAAAAGTGCATTTCAGCTAAAACTGCGTTCAGGTTTCATTTGGAGCCCACTCCAATCCAGGTAACAGATGGAGACAGGAGAAATGAGTACTAAGCCTAGGAGTAGCAAAGTCCACTTTAAACTCAGTATCTCTGCACATATACAAAAGAAAATCTGTGAAAGATCAGTCATATGCTAGTATTTTCATACAAATAATATATCACCACATAGGATGGAGAACGAATATTGAATAACCATTTTAAAGTTTAAGAAACTGAGGCACAGGAAAGTGTGGTGAGTTTCCCAAGGCCACAAAGTAAGCGACTGGTAGACCGGGATTAAAATCCCTCCTCTGGTTCCCAGCTTTGTGCTCTTTCCACTAGAGGGGAAAATAGAGGTTTCTGGGAAAACTAGGAAGGCGCTTTTAAGAAAAGGAGCAAGAGGAGGATAGAAACCAAAACTACTCAAGTTTGACGCTTAGGAAGACCGAAGATCTACTTGATTGCTGGATTCACAAAAATGTGGGTTCAAACTGAAATCTGGAAAGGAATTTCCGCCCATCTGACTTGAAACACTTCCTCTCCCCCATCGTACGTTCCTTGTTCTCTCTATCCGACCGAGGCGATAAGAGGAATCAGAAGGAACAAAAAATTTTTGTGCTTTCATGTTCCTTGCATGCTGCCTGAACTTCCCACACTGCCGATACTCTCTAAACGCAAAATTCGTTAACCTTAGCCTGAGTTTACGGATCATGGCAAAAAACAGAACTTTATGGAGAAAATTAAAAATAGATCCAAAGACTCTCTATGAACCGGAAACGACTCAACTGCACCTGATAACAACAATACCCTGACAGTTATATTTCAAGAGGGAAGTCGAAGACGTTTTTCTTTCTTATTGGCTACGGTGGCTGAGGAAGTGACGTGATCTTTCAATTCGCAGCCGCATCGATTTCCGTTTCGCGGAACTGGCGGGCTGTTTGCGGTGTGGGGAGTATCCTACTTACGGTGTTGCGGTCTTAAGGGATGGCGTGGGCAACGATATAGGGTTGAGGAAAAAGTTGAAGTAGGGGGAGGGAGTTAAAACAAGGTCAGACTCGCTAGCCATGGACAATCAGGTGAGGAGATATGGCAGCTGAAAAAGGATTTGGGGAGGAGGCGGGGAGAGGTGCCCCAGGGGAATAGTCGGAGAATTCCATTTAAAGCTGGAAACGCTTAGTGGAAGAATGCTCCTGGCGCGATTCCTAATTGAGTTGGAGAGCAAACTGCAGTTCTCGAAGGTTGAGTGTGACCTGTCCTATTACTCCACGATTTCTCCATTGCTTCTCCGGACTCATTATCCTCCACCATAACTGACTTCTTTGTTTAAATAACTCAAATCTGGTTGGCTCTTTGACAAACCTTAGGGGATGTGGAATAAGTTCCTATCATGAGTCCAAAGATCACGTGCGGGACCCATTGATTTACACTAAAGGTATTAAGAATTCACTGTTGTATAACTATGCATCTGTCCTTAGTCGGATAAAGCAGCGTAATTGTTAGCCTTGATTAGGTATTTCAAACGATGATCATTTTTATGCATATTAGTGTCTATCTGCCCCTCTAGACTGTAAGCTCGTTATGGATAGGGTACGTGTCTGCTAAATCTATTGTATTGTACTCTCCCGAGCGCTGAGTATAGTGCTCTGCGCGTAGTGAGCTCTCAGTAAATACCACTGATTGCTTGAAAAGCGCATGGCTGTTTGTGACGTCAGTGAAAGTGTTACTAGTACTCCTTATGGTTTACTTTCAAATTCCAATTATTCTCAATTTTCAGTTATCCATTTATGTTGTTTAGGCAAGCTTTTATAATTACTCAGCTTTGGATGTATGTAATGTACAGTCTATATAACTTAGTTTGGCTGAAAAAATGATTAAAAGAAAAAAATGGCCAATTTAGTAGGTATTGTAATGACCTTCAGAAACAATTTAGTGAGCAATAAATCTCTAATTGATTTTTTTAAGCTGTACATGCAAAGCACTGTTTTCAGCACTGAAATAGATACAATATATAAGCAGATCTGACTCAATCCCTGACCTATATGGGGCTCACAGTTTAAGGGAGAAGATGATTGCATATATCCAACTCCCACGCCTGAACTCAGCTAACTCTGTTGTGGTTTACTCTCCAAACTCTCAGAACACTTAAACAATTTAACAAACAACATTGAATTACTGATTGATTAATTGACTGCTCTTTACAGTTAGCCAAGATGAAACTTTACCAAGCAATGTAATTTACTAATGGCCTACTGAATGCTAAGCATTATACCAGAGGTTTGGGAAAATGCACTTGGGTTTCAATTTCTTCATTTGTGAAATGGTTATAAAAGAGAATGTGAATGCAAAAGAGGTTGGTATTGGGTGATACCTCATAACTATATTATGTTTACCCCAGGTCTTGGAATGTAGTATGTATTTAGAATGTAGTATGAAATAATAGCAATAATTATTTTGCTATTTATTAAGCACTTCCTTGTCAACTTGGGGTAGATAGAAATTTATCAGTAATTGTTTATTAAATATAAATTTTAAACATATTCTGGCTTCAGGAAATTTACAGATTTATAAATGACCGAGTCTTAAACTTCTCAGAATATTTCTGCTGATTACTTTGAATAGTGTACTGTCTTTCCTCAGCATCAGTGGTGTTTAATGAGTGCCAGCTAAAAATGAAGCACTGTTTCAAATACAGAATAATCTGTTGATTATGTTCATTATAGAAAAAAGAGTTCTTAAATTTTCCATTGGTTGAATTTTATTTATGGTTGAATTTTATTTGTGGTATTTGTTAAACCGATACTATATGTCAGACACTGTAGTAAGTGCTAGGTTGATATAGTGTAATCAGTTTGGAAATAGTTTGGGTCCCACATAAGACTCACAGTTTTAATTCTCATTCTTCAGATGAGGGAAATAAGGGATAGAGGAATTAAGGGATTTGCCCAAGGTCATAAATCAGATAAGTGGCAGAGCTGGGATTAGAACCCAGGTTCTCTAATTTCCAGGCTTAGGCTCTATCTTCCAGACCTTGCTTCTGAATTTGATGGACTGGGCATATTATTTAACAAGTATAAAGGCTCCTATAAAGTAATCAGTCACAGTTACGGAGTTTTCCTAGCCTCAGTTTAGCTTTATGGGTAAGTTCGGCAAAAATTTAGAAGGCTTTTAGATATAAATTTAGAAATTTATTGCATTTTGGAATTTGTTATTCTAACCATATGCCTTTTTTCCCTTTCAGTGCATTGTACAGGTGAAGTTGGAGCTGGGACATCGAGCCCAACTACGGAAAAAACCTACTATCGAGGGTTTTACTCATGACTGGATGGTATTTGTTCGGGGCCCAGAACAGTGTGATGTCCAGCACTTTGTAGATAAGGTGGTTTTTCGGTTGCATGAGAGCTTCCCTAAACCCAAAAGGGGTGAGTTGGCTCCTTTATTGGAAGATAAACATCAAGATATAAGCAATTTCCTTTAGGATGAAAGCTCAATGTGTTTCTCAGTCAGTCAAACAGTTGCATTTATTGAATCCTCATTATATGCAAAGTACTGTAGTAAGTGCTTGGGAAAGTACAATACGCTGCGGTTGGTAGACATATTCCCTGTTAACTGGGAGCTTATAATATAAATTATTTTTACATTCAGTTGCTTTTAAATATCTTCCTAAGGAGCAACAAAGTGCATGTTCTATTTATTTAAACTTTGTTTTTTGGTGGCTCTATATGAGGAAGTCTATAGAAGGGGACTTCTTATTTAAAATAAAAATTGGAGATGTTTTCCTCCCTATTTAATTAAGCTTTTGTTTTCTTCAGCAGTGTTTAATAATGTCTGGAAAAAGATACTAGTGATCGTGACACTCAATACATTGTTAAAGACGTTTCAAAGAACTCTTTCCCTCAGAAAAGCTTTTAGACATGAACTGAATAATGAAGGAATAAATTGGAGGCATATATAGATATTAAACAGATTAAAGTGGATTTAAGGTTTTTGACTAACAAATTAAATATTTTTTTCTCATATCCAAAATACTTTTTTTGCAACTTATTTCTAGATAATTCACAACTATAAAAGTAGCTCATCTGGTCTTTTCCAAATAATAATTGTGTTATTTGTTAAGTAATAATAATAATAATAATAATAATAATAATAATGTTGGTATTTGTTAAGCGCTTACTATGTGCCAAGCACTGTTCTAAGCGCTGGGGTAGATACAAGGGAATTAGGTTGTCCCACGTGGGGCTCACAGTCTTCACCCTCATTTTACAGATGAGGGAACTGAGGCACCGAGAAGTTAAGTGACTTGCCCAAAGTCACACAGCTGACAAATGGCCAAGCCGGGATTTGAACCCATGACCTCTGACTCCAAAGCCTGTGCTCTTTCCACTGAGTCACAGTGCTGCCAAGCACTGTACTAAGTGATGGGGTGGATGAAAGCACATTGGCCTGGATACAGTCCCTGTCCCACAGAGGGGCTCACAGTCTTAAGTATCATAGTTACTATTAATCTCCATTTTACAGATGAGGTGACTGAAGCCAAGAGAAGTGAAGTGACTTGTTTAACGTCACACAGCAGACAGGTTCAGAGCTGGGATTAAGGCCCAGGTCCTTCTGTCTTCTAGGTTCGTGCTCTATCCCCTGGGTACACTGCTTCCTTAATATGACTTCACTGCAGCATTATTAGTTTATAATAGTATTTGTTAAGTGCTTACTATATGCCAAACACTATACTAAGCACTGGTTATATACAAGATTATAAGACCCCAGTTGGGACTCACAGTTTAAATAGAAGGAGAAAAGGTATTGAATTCCCATTTTACAGAAGAGGAAACAGATATGGAGAAGCTAAGTGATTTGCCCAGGCCTAACCTCTAAGCCTTTGATTATGCTGTGCTTCCTCTATAAGAATTAATAAAAATTACTGACTGATACTATTTCTTGATGACTGATCCATTGAGTAGTGACATTTAAATAATTTTTTAAGAAATTTTTTCATCCGGTTCTTAAATGTAATCTGTTCTTAAGTTTGTTCATTTACTGTGATCCCAGACAATTACACAATTCCACTTTTGTTTTCTGGCAGTAGTTCCTTATTTGCCTCAAAGCTCTGTTAAAAAATTGGAGTTTAAATTATTTGGGAGGGTCGAAATCCATGAAATTTTGAATATGGTATATATCATTTTATAGGAAATTGTCATTATTGTCATGGAAGTGAAAGCATTTACTTCTGGATTTCTTTTCCATTCTCAATTCGTGATCAAATTTCACATTCTTCTCTGAAATTTGAATGTAGGCTGAATATTTTGGTTGAAGCAGGCTGTCTTCAGAATTTAGCAGTGTTAATTTTTTGTGTTTCTTTGTGGTTAGACTATGTTTTTTCATCAGAGCTTGGAGGCTAGAGATAAAGCTTTAGTTTCTGAAAATCATAGGGACCCTTCTTTTTTTTTGTAAAACAGTATAAATAAAATATTTGCTTTGAACTGAATTTTGTTGTTTAATCTTTCATGAAAGTAATCTGGATGTCAATAAGGATGCTAATTGTGCCGTATTTCTATTCTGAAAATATTGAAGCCCTCTTGAAGAAAGTTTTGGAAACGTGGGAGCAGGCATTAAAAAAACAAAAAACTTTCTTTTCTGAAGCTATCTGGTACTTTGTGATTCATGTCTTCCTTTAATTAGGGAGAGAGACTGAATTGAAAATACTAGATTATTAGATCAGAAGGACCCTGAAATATTTCTACATTTATCAGACAGTATGTGGTTTTCCATTGCTCTGTGGATAATGTTAGATTATTAAAATGAACTCACGTCCTAATCTATTTTTATAGAATAACTAGCTCTTATTTTGTTGTTCATTTAAGTGAAGTTCACTTTAAGGAACCATAAAACCTTAAAAATTGTTAATAAATTATTTTAAGATTATTAAAAGCACAGTTATGCACTTATTAAGTGAAAAAAAGGGTCCTGAGATTGAGACTAGAACTATTATAGGTAATCATTTGACCAGTAGCATTTATTGAACACCTGAATGCACATCATTTTGGAGGGTAGAATAGAATTTGTAGACCTGATAGTACTAATTCTTCTCTCCAGAAGTGTAGTAGAAGCCAAAAGGACCTGGGTTGTAATTCTGATTCCTCACTTGTTTGCTTTGTGACCTTGGGCAAGTCACTTAATTTCTATGTCCCTCAATTACCTCATCTGTAAAATGGGGATTAAGACTGAGCACCATATGGACTATGTTAAAATTGATTATCTTATATCTACCCAAGCATTTAGAACAGTCCCTGGCACATTGGAAATGCTTAATAAAATGCCATAGAAAGGGATCTTAGAATCTCTGTTCCTCAGTTACCTCATCTGTAAAATGGGGATTAAGACTGAGCCCTATGTGGAACATGAACTGTGTTCCAATTGATTAGTTTGCTTCTACCCCAGCATTTAGAACAGTGCCTGACAGGTAGTAAGTGCTTAATAAATGCCATAAAAAAGGATGTTTCAATCTTGCCAAGCAGATAAAAATTCAAATAATTGACAAACAGAAGAAAGTAATAGATGAATATATGTCTTTAAGTGCTTAAAGGTGTTGTGAATTTCCAATTGCTTAGGTGATATGTAGGTGCTGAAGTTGCCTCTAACCAGAAAGTAAGACTGGTATGTAAGAGACTAATCAGGAAAATGGGGCCAGTAGAGTTTTGCTGGCTCTGAAGCAGGGAGGACTTATGAGCCTGAAGCCCTCTCAGAGGTCACCAGTGAACTTCTTGCTAAATACAATGTCCTCTACTGCATCTTAGTCCTCCTTTACCTCTCAGATGTCTTTAACCCTGTTATCCATGGCCCTTCTCCTGGAAAGACGATCCAGCCTCAGCTGTATTGACACTGTTTTCTCCTGGTTCTCCTCTTATCTCTCTGGTCACCATTCTTAGCCTTTTTGGCGAGGGTTTCTCAAGGTTCATATCTGGGTCCCCTTCTATTCTCATCTACACCTACTCCCTTGGAGAACTCAATCCAAGAACTCAATCAACGTGGCTTCAACTACCACATCTATGCAGATGATACCCAAATCTACATCTTCAGCCCTGAATTCTCTTCCTCTCTGCAGTCTTGCATTTTCCTCCTGCCTTCACAACATCGTTTTTTGGATGTCCTCCCATCAGCTCAAGCTTAACGTATCCAAAACAGAACTCCTTATCTTCTCACCCAAACCTTATCCTTCCTCTGACTTTCCCATTACTGTAGAATGGCACCACCATCCTTCCTCTCCCACAAGGCTGTAACCATGGCATTATCCTAGACCTCTCTCATTCAACCCACATATTCATTGTAACTCTAAGTTCTGTAGGTTCCACCTTCACAACATCGCTAAAATCTGCCCTTTCCTCTGCATTCAAACTGTTACTAGGTTTATACAATCACTCAACCTATCCCACCTTGATTACTGGATCAAGCCTCCAGTCCCTCCCCTCTCTGGTCCTACTTTATTGTGCTGCCCAGATCATTTTTCTACAAAAAGGTTCAGGACATGTTTCCCCACTCCTCAGAAAACTCCAGTGATTGCTCATCTACCTCTGCATCAAACAAAAACTCACCATGTGACCCTGGACTTCAAAGCACTCCATCTCTTTGCCCCTCTTACCTCACCTCACTACTCAGTACAACCCAGCCTGCACACTTAGCTCCTCTACTGCTGCTAACCTCACTGTACCTTGACCTCTTCTATCTTGTCGCCAACTCCTCACCTTCATCCTGCCTCTGGTCTGAAGCACCCTCCCTCCTCAAATCTGACAGTCAAGTACTCTCCCTCATTTCAAAGCCTTAATGAAGATATCCCCAAGAGGCCTTCCTTGGCTAACCTCTCCTTTCTTTTTTTCCCACTCCCTTGGCAGCACCCTGACTTGCTCCTTTTATTCATCGCCCCCTCCCAGCCCAATTGGGACTTACATACATATCTGTAATTTATATTAATGTCTGTCTCCCCCTCTAGACTGTGGCCTTGCTGTGGGCAGGGCATATCGATTTATTGTTATATTCTACTCTCCCAAGTACTTAACAGAATGTTGTGCACACAGTAAGTGATCAATAAATATGAATGAATGATTGAAGGAATGAATGAATGTAAGCCTGATCAAGCAATCAGCAGCAATCAAGAGGAGGCCCAAGGTGAGGAATTTAGTGTGAGCCGTAATTGATATTTTGGCATTAATGTTGGAGCAAAGTATGTAGGTTAAGGTGTAATGGAAGAGTGTGAAGGAGCCTGAAAACGAATGGCCAGAGAGATAAAAGTGAATCTGTGTTAGTGAAGTCAAGGTTGGATAGTAAAAGTGCTTGGCACATAGTAAGCACTTAACAAATACTATCATTATTTTTCCAGGAGAAGGCAGCCAATAGATTGAGGAAGCTTAGGATGGAGTAGAGGCCATTGGACTTGACAAGAAGGAGATCACTGGTGACCTCCGAGAGGGCAGATTCTGTGAAGTGAAGGGGCAGAAGCCAGATTGGAGGGAGTCAAGGGGAGAAATGGAGAGGAAGATTTTGAGATAGGTGTAGACAACTTGCCCAAGGAGTTTGGAGATGAATGGTAGGAGGGAGATGGGGTGATAACTGGAGGGAGCCGTGGGACCAAGGGAGAGTCTTTTTTATGACTGGGGAGACATAGGTATATGATTTGGATATGAGGATATAGGTGTTGAGGTGGGTGAGTGAGAGTGTAGTTCTTCTCTAAATCTGTCTCAGGTGAAATGTGTCTACATTGTATGCTCAACTTGACCTCCTCTCCCTCTTTCCCATTTTCCTTTCCTTTTCCTTTCTCCTAATCTTACCGCACACCAATAAAAGTCCTTCCCACAGTATCTTCAAGGTATTAACTTGTAGCTATTCCCTACCAAACCTCCCTTCTCTTGATGCACAAATCCACACCCTCAACATCGCATTCTCCCCCAACTCAATTCTTACACCCAACTAACCCTCTGTCACTCTAGAATCACTAAATCCAAACCCTATTTACCCTCACAATCCTCATCTTCCAGTCTTGTGCTTGTGCCATGGAGTGCTATTGACCATGATTCCAGCTCCTTGAAATTAATCCTCGCCTGCTGTGATGCAGCCCTATCACCACTCAAGAACATTAGCTCTCCTCTACTGACTCAGGACAAATGCCATCACCAACTATTCCATAACTTCAGCTCTCTGATGAAACACTCAGTGCCCTACTTATCACAATTCCCACCTGTGATGATCTTGACAAATACTTTTGTGAAAAAATATAATTTTTCAGGTATGACCTATCAAAAATCTCATCCTCTTTTGCCTACCTAACTTCCACCTCAGTATATGTTCTGTGATGCTTCTCAGTTATTAGTCTAGAAAAGAATCTCCACTTGTGCTTGACCCAACTCCTCTTCTCCTTAGAAACTCTATGTGTATGATATCCGAATTTACATCTCCAGTTCTTGATCTTATTCTCTATCTCTGCAGTTTCTCATTTCCTCCTATCTTCAAGACATCTGTCTGGAATACAATAATAATAATTGTAGCATTTGTTAAGTGCTTATGTGCCAGGCACTGTAGTAAATGCTTGGATGATACAAGCAAATAAGGTTGAACAGAGTTGCTGGTCCATGTGGGGCTCACAATCTCACCCCATTTTACAGATGCGGTCACTGAGGCACAGAGAATTGAAGTGATTTGCCAATGGACATATAGTAGACAAGTGGTGGAGGTGGGATTAGAACCCATGACCTTCTAACTACCCTCTGTCACCTCTTGTTTAATACATTCCAAACAGAACTTATCTTACCAACCAAACCCAGACCTCCCCTGACTTTCCCATCACTGTAGATGACACCACCATCCTCCTGTCTCACAAGCCCATAACCTTGGCTTATCCTTGACTCCTCTCTCTCATTCTACTCACGTGTTCAATCCATCACTAAATCTTGTCAGTATCACCTTCACATCATCACTAAAATCCTTCCTTTCCTCTTCATCCAAATTATTACTATGTTAATAAAATTATCCTATCCTGTCTTGATTACTGCATCAGCCTCCTTGCTGATTTCCCAACCTCCTGTCTCTCCTCATTCCAGTCCATACTTCACTCTGCTGCCCAGATCATTTTTCTACAAAAAAGTTCAGGACATTTTTCCCCACTCCAAAAATTGTCAGTGGTTGCCTATCCACCTCTGCATCAAACAAAAACTCTTCACCATTGGCATCAAAGCACTCCGTCACCTTGCCCCCTCCTTCCTCACCTCACTATTTTCCAGTACAACACAGCCCACACACTTTGCTCCTCTAATGCCTACCTTCTCACTGTACTTTTACCTCTTCTACTTTGTTGCTGACCCCTGGCCCAGGTCCTGTCTCTTGCCTGGAACGCCCTCCCTCAAATTCAACAGACAATTACTCTTCCCCACTTCAAAGCCTTATGGAAGGCACATGTCCTCCAAGAGGCCTTCCTTGATTAAGCCCTCCTTTCCTCTTCCTCATTCCCTTCTGCATCTCCCTGACTTGCTCCTTTTATTTATCCCCCCTCCCAGCCCCACAGCGCTTTTGTACATATCCATAATTTATTTCTATTAATGACTGTTTCCCCGCCTCTAGAGTGTAAGGTCCTCAAGAGCAGGGAATGTGTCTGTTTATTGTTGTATTGTACTCTCCCAAGCACTTATTAAGTTCTCTGCACACAGTAAGTGCTTACTAAATATGTTTGATGATGGAATTAGAGAAGCAGCGTGGCTCAGTGGAAAGAGCCCAGTCTTGGGAGGCAGAGGTCATGGGTTCTAATCCCAGCCCGCTGCTTGCCAGCTCTGTGACTTTGGGCAAGTGACTTAACTTCTCTGTGCCTTAGTTTTCTCATCTGTAAAATGGAGATTAAAACTATGGGCCCCATTCGGACAACCTGATCACCTTGTATCCCCCCTAGCGCTTAGAACAGTGCTTTGCACATAGTAAGTGCTGAACAAATACTACCATTATTATGGAATGACCTACACAAACACAGTTATAATCCACATACACTTTCTGGCCCAGGGGAAGCATATGCCGAACAACTTACTGGAAATGTTGTCTGTGACAGTAGTAGTACCAAAAACCCTGCTATTTTGGAGATCAAGTGGTTAAAGACTGCCCGCAGTGACCAAAGATGGGTGGCCTTATCCCTGCCTGTCTCACTTGATGTTTTTTGCCACTAGAAGCTGATTAACTTTCACAGTTAGTTTAAGTTTATTTCTTTTGGGTTGTGAATTTGATTTGCCCTTCATAGAGGTTGGCAGAATGAATGACAAAATGGAATTATGGGTTCAGAGGTAATTTTTAGTCACCTTTTGAGTTCCGTAGAGGGCAAATTCTAAAATATCTTCTGCTTCATTCCTCTTTTAGTCTGCAAGGAACCCCCTTACAGAGTAGAAGAATCAGGCTATGCTGGCTTCATTATGCCAATTGAAGTCTACTTCAAAAATAAGGTATGTTACTGCTGTTTTTGGTTCCTTGCTTTTACTCTCACACAATGCCTCATTTTTCTAATTTGTCAACTGTTTTTATACTAACTCACATTATTAAAGTTTGAGACAGTTTCTTTGGTATCTATATTTTTATTTTTGGCATTAACTATAAGTCTAAAGACTTTTTAGTAGATTCCTAACAAAAAAGAAGAATGGAAAAATAGGACAAGAAGAATTAGGATAGGGTAGACTTTGTTTGATTTGACAAGGAGGAGGTAATTGGTGGATTTGGAGAGAGTAGTTTTGCTAAATTTGAGGAGGTTGAAGCCAGATTGTGAAGGGTGAAAGAGGGAGCTGGGGAGAGGAAATGGAGACAGTAGGAGTAAACAACTTGTTCAAGGAGTTTAGACTGTAATGATAGGAGGTATATGGAGTAAAAATGTGTTAGTGGAAAATTTTCTGAAGTGCTAGAATTGGCTGAAGGGGTGGTAAGACTCAGGGTCCTGGGAAATGAAGTGAGGAAGACTGTGGGAGGAAGTAGGATTTCAGAAGAAATCAGTATGCTAGGAGAGCTGTCATTTGTTTGATGTGGAAAGTTCAGTACATACTCTATGATTCTTTCCCAAGATCTTAGTACAATGCTCCATTCCCAGCAAGAGGCTCATTTAAGTACAAGTGATTCAGTCAGTTGTACTTGTTGAGCACTTAACTGTGCACAGAGCACTGTACTGAGTGCATGGGAGAGTACAATTCAACAATAAAAAATACATTCTCTGCCAAGTCATTAATATAATGACTCTGTGCAACAGGATGCAGCACCTCACCTTTCCATGTGCACTGCCCTGCCCCGACCCTGGTCAGGAAAGATCCAGGGCAGAGCTGAGCCTCATCAGCCTCATTTCTGAACTCCCAGCCCCTTGTCTCTCCCACCTCAGTATATACTTCATTCTGCTGCCCGGATTATCTACAGAAACGCTCTGGACATGTCACCCCTCTCCTCAAAAATCTCCAGTGGTTGCCTATCAACCTTCGCAAGAAGCTAAAACTCCTCACTATTGGCTTCAAAGCTCTCCATCACCTTGCCCCCTCCTACCTCACCTTCTTTCTCTCCTCCTCCCTTCTGTCCTCCCACAGCCCAGCCCACACACTCCACTTCTGTGTCGCTAATCTCCTCTTTGTGGGTTCTCGCCTGTCCCATCATTGAGCCCTGGCCCACGTCCTACCTCTGGCCTGGAATGCCCTCCCTCCTCACATCTGCCAAACTAGCTCTCTTCCCTTCTTCAAAGCCCTACTGAGAGCTCACCTCCTCCAGGAGGCCTTCCCAGACTGAACCCTCCTTTTCTTCTGCTCCTCCTCCCCTCCCCATCGCCCCTACTCCCTCCCTTCCTTCTACTCCCCCTCCCCTCAGCACTTGTGAATGTTTGTACATATTTATTATTCTATTTATTTTATTAATGATGGGTATATATAATTCTTTTTATCTATTTTGATGCTACAGATTCCTGTCTCCTTGTTTTGTTTTGTTGCCTGTGTCCCCCTTCTAGACTGTGAACCCATTGTTGGGTAGGGATTGTCTCTCTCTGTTGCCGATTGTACTTTCCAAGCGCTCAGTACAGTGTTCTGGACACAGTAAGTGCTCAATAAATACGATTGAATGAAATAAATAAATTCCAGATATATACATAAATGCTGTAGGCCTGGGTCGGGGATGAATAAAGAGCAAGCAGGGCAATTGTTTAGGAAGGAGATAAATGTGAGCAAGTAAACAATCAAGAAAGTCAAAAGCAAGCTACAGCTACAATTTCAACTTGGAAGGATCAAAAACAATTGATTGAAGTAGAGCTATAAGTTGCAAATACGGTGAGTTGAGGTACGGCTAGAAGCTTAACTTGGAAGAAACAAAGACAGTGGGTTGAGGAATAGTTATGGAACAGTTATGGAATAGTTATGGAAGAAAGCCAATAAGTAGGATTTGCCGAAGAGAAAAGAGTAATAAGGTGGAGCCAGTGTAGATGTGAGGGGTTATTGTGTGTTGTGGAGTTTCAGAGATTTAGAGATATAGATAGGGATTTATAGGCTAGTGGAGGGTTTGAGGATTGAAGAGATTTGCACCATTTTAAATAACATGAGCAGTGTAAGAACAGGTGCTGAGAATTGGAGTGAGGAGAGGCAGGAGGCTACTACAATAGCCAGAGTTTGTTCCAGAATTGTAGCAGTTTATGTGGAGAATGGGAAGATCCAGGAAAAGTTCTAAAAAAGAGTGGCAGGATCTGGTAGTTCAGTGGATGTGAGAGTTGAATGTTACCAAAGAATTGAAGATGATAGCAAAGCAGCAGGTTTCTGGGATTTCAAGGATGATAATGTAGGCAATTCAGATGGGGAAATGGGATGGAGGTTTGTAGTTAACGTACTGAATCTCCAGGATATGTTGACATTGTCTTTTAATGGTATTTGTTAAGTGCATGCCATGTGTCATTCATTCATTCATTCATTCATTCATTCATTCATTCGTATTTCTTGAGCATTTACAGTGTGCAAAGCACTGTACTAAACCCTTGGGAGAGTAGGATGTAACAATAAACAGACATTTTCCATGCCCACAATGAAGTTACAGTCTAGAGGGGGAGACTGACATAGGAAAGAAGGAAGGGAGGGAGGGAGGAAATACCAAATATGTACTAAGTTCTGTGGGGCTGAGATGGGTGGATAAATAAGAAAGAATGGAAGAAGGGAGAGGGAGAAGAAAGAATGGCTTAGTCAGGGAAGGCCTCTTGGAGGAGACGTGCCTTCAGGAAGACTTTGAAGGTGTAGAGAATACTTGTCTATTGAATTGGGAGAAGGAGGGTATTCCAAGCCAGAGGTAGGCTGTGGGCAAGGGGTCTGCAGCAAGAGAGGTAAGATCAAGGTACAGTGAGAAAGATTAGAATTAGGGCAGTGGAATATTCAGTCTGGGTTATAGTAGGAGAGCAGTGAGGTGATTTAGGAGGGGGCAAGGTGATTAAGTGCTTTAAAGCCAATGATGAGTTTTTGCTTGATACAGAGGTGGATAGGCAACCACTGGAGTTTCTTGAGGAGTTGGAAATCATGGTCTGAACATTTTTGTAGGAAAATGATCCGGGCAGTAGAGTGAAGAGTGGACTGGAGTGGGGAGAGATAGGACACTGATACAGTAAAAAAAAAAGAAATAATATTTGTTAAGTGCTTAATATATGCCAAGCACTGTTCCAGGCACTGGGGTAGATACTAGGTATTCAGGTTGTCCCACGAGGGGTTCAATGTCTTAATCCCCATTTTATAGATGAGGGAACTGAGGCACAGAGAAGTTAAATGACTTGCCAAAAGTCACACAGCTGACAAGTGGTAGAGCTGGGATTAGAACACATGACCTCTGACTCCCAAGCCTGTGCTCTTTCCTCTAAAGCCACACTGCTTCTCTAATCTACCCTCACCAACTCTGAAATTGTGATTATAGTGATTTCAGTGATTACTGTAATTACCCTCAGAATAATCAAGATGGATAGGATAAATCCTTACATTAACATGATAGCAGTTTGGATGGAGAGGAAAGGGAAAATTTTAATGATGACGTGAAGGTGGAGTTGACAAGATTTAGTGATGAATACATGGATTGAATGAGAAAAAGGAGTCAAGGATAAAGCCAAGATGATGGGCTTGTGGGAGGGCAGGGTTTAAGTGAGAAGATAAGAAGTTCTGTTTTAAAATGTTAAGCTTTAGGTGATGTGAGGACATCCAAGTAGAGATGTCTTTAAGGCAGGAGGAAATGCGAGAGTACAAGGAAAGAGAGAGAGATCAAGGCTGGAGATGTAAATTTGGGTATTGTTCACATAAAGATGGTAGTTGAAGCCATGGATGCAAATGAGTTCTCCAAGGGAGTGGGTGTAGAAGAAGAATAGAAGTGGACCCAGAACTGAATTTTGAGAGACTCCCATAGTTAAGGGATAGAAGGCAGTGGAAAAACCTGTGAAAGAGAATGAGAATGAGCAGCCAGCGAGATAGGAGGAGAACCAGAAGAGGAAAGTTTCAGTGAAGCCGAGATTGGTTAACATTTCCAGGAGAAAGTCGTGGTCGACAACGTCAAAGGCACCTGAGAGGTTGAGAAGGATTAGGATGGAGTAGAGGCCATTAGATTTGGCAAGAAAGACATCACTGGTGACCTTTGAGAGGATAATTTCTATGGGGTAAAGGGGACAGAAGCCAGATTGGAGGAGTTCAAGGAGAGAAGTGGAGGAGAGGAACTTGAGACAGTAGGTGTAGACAAGTCACTCAAGGGATTTAGAGAAGAATAGTAGGAGGGTGATGGGGTGATAACTGGAGAGAACCATGGGGGTCAAGGGAGGGTTTTTTTAGGATAGGAAGTTTATGGGCATGTTTGAAAACAGTGGGGAAGAAGCCATTGGAGAACCAACAGTTGAAGATGGCTGTTAAGGAGGGAAGAAGAAAGAGGGCAAGTGTTTTGATAAGGTACGAAGGAATTGAGTTGGATGTGACAGGTGGAGCAGGTGGCTTTTCAGAGGATGCAGGAGATTCCCTATAGAAGTACTGCTGGGAAGGATGGGAGACTTCTAAGGTCACCCATGACCTCCTTCTTGCCAAATCCAGTGGCTCCTACTCCATTCTAATCCTTGTTGACCTCTCTGCTGCCTATGACACTGTCGACCATCCCCTCCTCCTCCATACCTTATCTCACCTTGGCTTCCCGGACTCTGTCCTCTTCTGGTTCTCCTCTTACCTCTCTGGCTGGTCATTCTCGGTCTCCTTCGCTGGCGCCTCCTCCCCCTCCCATCCTTTAACTGTTGGAGTTCCTCAAGGGTCAGTTCTTGGCCCTCTTCTGTTCTCCATTTTACACTCACTCCCTTGGTGAACTCATTCGCTCTCACAGCTTTGACTACCATCTCTACGCAGATGACATGCAGATCTACATCTCCGCCCCTGTCCTCTCCCCCTCCCTTCAGGCTCGCATCTCCTCCTGCCTCCAGGATGTCTCCACCTGGATGTCGGCCCGCCACCTAAAACTCAACATGAGCGAGACTGAGCTCCTCCCAAACCTGGTCCTCTCCCAGACTTCCCTATCACCGTGGATGGCACGACCATCCTTCCCGTCTCTCAGGCCCGCAATCTCGGTGTCATCCTTGACTCGTCTCTCTCGTTCACCCCACACATCCTATCCTTACCAAGACCTACCGGTTTCACATTTACAATATCGCCAAGATCCGCCCTTTCCTCTCCACCCAAACGGCTACCTTACTGCTGCGGGCTCTCGTTATATCCTGGCTAGACTACTGTGTCAGCCTTCTCTCTGACCTCTAAATGACGCTAAATGACGCTGTTTAGTGCCATTGTTCTTGTCTGTCCGTCTCCCCCAATTAGACTGTAAGCCCGTCAAACGGCAGGGACTGTCTCTATCTGTTGCCGACTTGTTCATCCCAAGCGCTTAGTACAGTGCTCTGCACATAGTAAGCGCTCAATAAATACTATTGAATGAAAATACTATTGAATGAACCTCCCTTCCTCCTCTTTCGCCCCGCTCCAGTCTATTCTTCACTCCGCTGCCCAGCTCATCTTCCTGCAGAAACGATCTGGGCATGTCACTCCCCTTCTTAAACAACTCCAGTGGTTGCCTATCAACCTCCGCTCCAAACAAAAACTCCTCACTCTAGGCTTCGAGGCTCTACATCACCTTGCCCCTTCTTACTTCTCCTCCCTTCTCTCTTTCTACCACCCACCCCGCACGCTCCGCTCCTCTGCCGCCCACCTCCTCACCGTTCCTCGGTCTCGCCTATCCCGCCGTCGACCCCTGGGCTACGTCCTCCCGCGGTCCTGGAACACCCTCCCTCCTCACCTCCGCCAAACCGATTCTCTTCCCCTCTTCAAAACCCTACTTAAAACTCCCCTCCTCCAAGAGGCCTTCCCAGACTGAGCTCCTCTTCTCCCTCTACCCCCTCTACCACCCCCCTTCACCTCTCCACAGCTTAACCCTCTTTTCCCCCCATTTCCCTCTGCTCCTCCTCCTCTCCCCATCCCCTCAGCACTGTACTCGTCTGCTCAACTGTATATATTTATTACCCTATTTATTTTGTTAATGAAATGTACATCGCCTTGATTCTATTTAGTTGCCATTGTTTTTACGAGATGTTCTTCCCCTTGACTCTATTTATTGCCATTGTTCTCGTCTGTCCGTCTCCCCCGATTAGACTGTAAGCCCGTCAAACGGCAGGGACTGTCTCTATCTGTTGCCAACTTGTTCATTCCAAGCGCTTAGTACAGTGCTCCGCACATAGTAAGTGCTCAGTAAATACTATTGAATGAGACTTGAAAAGTAGGCAGGGGCAGGGAGGGACTGAAGAGGACTGAAGGAGATTTTAGGGAGATCATGCCTGTTAGTGTCAATTTTCTTAATAAAATAAGTGACCAGGTCATTGGGGGCAAGGGATGGGGGAGGTTGGGAGGCAGGGGATTTTAGGAGGGAGTTAAAGATCTGGAACAACTAGTGAGGGCGATGGGCATGGGTGTCAATAAGGGTGGAGAATAATTTTTGCTGGGCAGGGGAGAGGGCAAAGTTAAAGCATACAGGGATAAACTTGAAGTCAACCAAGTAGGCCTGATATCCAGATTTCCATCAGCAACACTCTGCAATATGTGCTCAGAGCAAAGAAGGAGAGCTGTAGAGTTGATTCAGTGATGTGGGTTAGTGGTACAAGATCAACAGAGGGATAGAGGAGTGAGTGAACTGAGTTCAGTAGACAGGGTGGTGTTGAGAGAGACAATTTGATTATCAAGGGAAGGTAGTTTGGATATGAGGCTAAGTGGAGCACGATGAGTTGAGAAAATTGGACAGGGTTAAAAATCAGAGGTCTCTCTGGGAGAATAGTACAGTTTATGAGGAGGTGGTATGAGGGAGAGAAGGCAGGTGAGATTGTGGTCATCAGAGAAACAGCGTGGCTCAGTCGAAAGAGCATGGGCTTGGGAGTCAGAGGTCATGGGTTCTAATCCCCGCTCTGCTATTTGTCAGCTATGTGACCTTGGGCAAGTCACTCACTTCTCTGTGCTTCAGTTACCTCATCTGTAAAATGGGATTAAGACTGTGAGCCCCATGTGGGCAATCTGAAGACCTTGTATCCCCCCCTAGCACTTAGAACATAGCACATAGTAAGCACTCCACAAATGCCATCATTATTATTATTATTAGAGGGATTTCGGAGTTGATGAGGGTAGAGATTGTGCAGTGGCTAGAGATATTAGGATGGAGGGTGTGTTCCAGATGGTGAGTGGGTAAGGTGGGCTGGAGCAGGAGGTCAGTGAGGTTGAGTTGAGGAGTGGAGTTGAGGAGTGTCATTGGGAATCCCTATGTGGATATTGAAGTCACCACGGATCAATGTAGACGTGGAGAGAGAGAGAGAGAAGGAATATGAGAATGAGATCAAAATGGTTAAAGCAGTTGGAAGTGGGACCTGGGGGGCTGTAGATGACAGGCTACTAAAATCAGAAGTGGGTGGTAGAGGAGGATGATATGGGCTTTAAAGGAAGATGATGCCCTCTCTCTCTCAAGAGGGAACGGGGAGATGTCATCCGGGGAGAGCCAGGTTTCATTAATGATGAGGAGGAGGAGTGACTGAGGCAGGAACGGGTCAGTAATGAAGAGAAGCTTTCCTATGATGGAATGGGGGTTCCACAGGGCACACTTTGCTGGCACTTTGGGGAAAGTGCATGAGTTGGGAATAGTGCGAAGGGTAGGAAGGGGCTGAATGAACGTGAGCTGTTGGGGACCAGGGTGGAGAGAGGGGGATGATGGGTGGTACTGGGCCTAGGTGACAGGAATGAGGCAGGGGAGAGGAGTGGGGACAACGCACTGGGTGGGGAGGTGTTGGATGGGAGTGCACTGATGAGGGCCAGCCTTTGGGGAGAGGGTAAAGAGGGGTGCTGGGCACAGGGGACAGGTGAGGGAAGACGAGGGGACGGGACGGAAGGACCATGGTGAAGCTAGGGCGTAAGAGAAAGTCTGGAGCTGCAGTTTTTGATCTTTAGACCCAGTGGGCTGGCTTATTTCTTTATTGAGGGCCAACTCTAGGCTCGCAGCCTGGGGAAATCCACAGGTTCTGAGCTGTGAATAGTAAGTCAATGAAAGTCTGTCTGGATTGAATGGGCAAGTGATCTCAGGTCCTTAATTGTTGATGGCTGACACTGTTCTCTCCTTAGTAAATATAGTAATGATAATAATAATAATTGTTACTTGTTAAGCACTTACTATATATCAAGCACCTTTCTAAATGCTGGGATAGGACAAATTAATCAGATTGGACATAGTTCCTATCCCACATTGGCTCACACTCTTAATCCCCATTTTCTACAGAGGAGGTAATTGAGGCACAGAGAAGTTAAGTGACTTGCCCAAGGTTACCCAGCAGACATGTGGCAGACCTGTTTCTGAGAACCAGGTTCTCAGAGAACCAGGTTCTCAGCAGAGAAGCAGTGTGGCTCAGTGGAAAGAGCATGGGCTTTGGAGTCAGAGGTCATGAGTTCGAATGCCAGCTCTGCCACTTGTCAGCTGTGTGACTGTGGGCAAGTCACTTAACTTCTCTGTGCCTCAGTTACCTCATCTGTAAAATGGGGATTAAGACTGTGAGCCCCACGTGGGACATCCCGATTCCCCTCTGTCTACCCCAGTGCTTAGAACAGTGCTCGGCACATAATAAGCGCTTAACAAATACCAACATTATTATTATTACCTGGGATTAGAACCCATGACTTTATGACTCCAGGCCCAGGCTCTATCCACAATGCTATACTGTTTCCCATAATGAGTCACTGTCCTTCTTCTTTGGCAGGGGTCTGGGTTCCTGGTTTGCAGAGGGGTGGAGTTGGAAGAGTGGGGAATTGGTGAACCTTTCCTTATGCAGGTCCAAGTCCTTAGTATCAGGCATTGTACTAAGTGTTGGGGTAAGATCATCAGGTTGGACACAGTGTATGTCCACATCAATCACTCAATCAACCAATCACATTTGTTGAGTTTTTACTGTGTGCAGAGCACTGTACTAATTGCTTGGGAGAATTCAATATAACAAAGTTGGTAGATGCAATATGATAGGTAGACCCATTCCTAGACCAGAAGGACTTTACAGTCTACAGGGGGAAACAGACATTAATATAAATAAATAAATGACAAATATATACTTATGGGTTATAGTGCTGAGATAGGGGTTAGTTAAGGGTGCAAATCCAAGGGCAAGGACAATGCAGGAAGAGATGGAAAAGAGGAAATTGAGGGAAGCGCCCAATAATTAAGATAGAACTGAATTGAATGGAATAGGACCATTTTTCTACAAAACGGACAGGTCATGTTTCTCCACTCCTTAAGCAACTCAAATGGTTCCCCATCCATTTCCACATCAAAAAAAAAAACCAAAAACAACTCCTCACCATTGGCTCTGAAACATTCAATCATCTTGCCCCCTTCTACCTCACCTTGCTACTTTCTCACTGCAACTCAGCTCGCACACTTCGTTCTTTTAACACTAACCTTCTCACTGTGCCTCGATGTCACCTATCTTGCCACTGACTCTTCAGGGAAGGACTCTTGTAGGAGATGTAATTTTAGTAAGACTTTGAAAATACGGGGAATGATCATCGGTCAGATATGAAGAGAGAAGGCGTTCCAGGCCAGAGGGACCATGTGGTTAAGGGTTTGGCAGCAAAATAGGTGAGATCAGAGTACAGTGAGTAGGTTGGCATTAGAGAAGCAAAGTGTATAGGCTGGGTTGTATTAGGAAATCAAGATGGTAAAGAGAAGGGGACAAGCTGATTTTGTGCTTTAAAGCCAATGGTAAGAAGTCTGTTTGATGCTGAGGTGGAAGGTCAATCACTGGAAGTTCTTGAGGAGTGCCAAAACACAGAGTGAATGATTTTGTAGAAAAATGATCTAGGAAGCAGTCTTTTATCCCCATTTGACAGTTGAGTTATCTGAGGCACCGAGAAATTAAATGACTTCCCCAAGTCACACAGTAGACAAGTGGAAGCACCAAAATTAGAACCCAGGTCTTGTGGCTCCCAGAATCTTTCTCTTTTCATTAGGCTACACTGCTTCTCTACTGAGAAAGTCAAAGATACATTGACTTTCAGGCATCTAGATTGCACCCAGGGGAGTTAGGTCTGTGAGTGTGCTTGCATAATAGAGGGCAGGCAAAATTTGGAGATTAAGTCAGCTGGGGTCTTTTGCTTTTCCACTTCTTCTGGTTCTATTCTTCTGCTGCTCCAGCCACAGTTAATCTCCAAACTCTGGTCTCCTGTCTGCAAACACACTTCATATTTCCGTCTTGTAACTCTTCCCATCTATGGCCTCAGGTCTTCCTTCTCTTAGGAGGGTCTTCAAAATGGCTTCAATTCTTGGTCTCTCATTATAGTTTATAGATTCCCCCAAAATGCAGCAAACCAATCTTCATTTCTGTTCCTGCATTTTGAGAAGTGGTAGATTTCTGCTTGAATTACTGCTGGGAAAGATAGAACAGTGAAAGGGCAGGAGAAGAAAGGAAATGGAGGGAACCAAATTTTATTTGATTGTTCTATCAATAGGATAGTTTCCAGGATAGTTTCCTGGATAGGAGATTTTAAGGGGATTACAAATATTGGTTTTCAATTTTTTCAGTGAAATATATGCAGAGTCATTTGGGTAAGAGATGAGGAATATGTGAGGACTGGAAGTTTGAGAAGTAAATTACATATCTGAAACAGCTAGAATGGATAATGGGTGTGGGTGACAGTCAGGGTGGAGAAATGTTGATGATGATGATGATATTTGTTAAGGGCTTACTATGTGCCAAACCCTGTTGTAAGCACTGGGGTAGATACAAGGTAAACAGGCTGCGTGGGGCTCACAGTCTCAATCCCCATTTTACAGATGAAGTAACTGAGGCACAAAGAAGTTAAGTGACTTGCCCAGAGTCACAGAGCTGATAATTGGCAGTCGGGATTAGAACCTATGACCTCTGACTCCCAAGCCCTTGCTCTTTCCACCTAGCCACCTAGAAATGTCACCTCCAGGAAGAATAGAGGGCAGAATTAGAGGAACTGAGAGTGAATTTGTGATGGATGAAGTTAGTGTGGTGTCTGGATTTCCACCAGCAATGCTCTGCAGGTAGAGCTCAGGAGGGGAGGAAGTATATTGTGTAGATGATCTAGGGACTTCAGGTTAGTGAATCAAAGGATAGAGGGGTAAGACTGGTGAGATCATAAGAGGTAGGAGCTTTGGGGGTGTGGACCTGTGCATCACTAGAATGAAAGAGATAAAATGGAATACGATGATCTGAAATAGGTGAAGGACGTCAAGAGTTGGGAGCTCTCTATGGAGGAATAGGACAATTTCCTGGGAGATGTATGCGACAGAAGGTAAATGTAGAATTGTAATCAAATA